>NW_008591300.1:0-21686 GCF_000691845.1 Merops nubicus
TGGTGAAGCCATGATGAAGCTGGGACTTCCTTTGTGGTGTAGTTTCAGTAACTGGGACCTATGCATAAACTTTAAGTATTTAAGGTATTCTGTAGCTAAACCAGCAGGATTTTTCCATACCTGAAAAACTGTCTTTGTCTAAAGCCATGAGATTTCTTGCCTGGTAGACATAACAGCGAAGGTGGTAAGTATATACTCCTGTATCAAATAAATAAAAACAGGTCAACTGGATTATATAGGCTTCTTTTCTGTAATGGGGATATTTTCCATTTATAAAAAAAACGTTGCATATTTTAACTCAAGCACAAGCACTCTAGTAACATTTCTTCTTTTCTTTTCTAGTGACAAGTGTACTAATATCAGCAAGCTAGCACCTGAGAACATTTGTTCCAAGACAAAGCAGAAATTAAAAACACTAATGCTGTTTGGACATTTCAAACTGTATCATCCTTCTAAATAAAAATCCTAAAAATCCTTCTATTTAAAAATTCCTGTTTAAAATGGTGTGGTGATCTCACTCATTCAAAGAGAATCAATAATTGGGCATACCTGTACTAAGTATTCACTACAACACTGCAGGGACCTGGGAGTTTCACATTAGCTATTAACTCCAGAAAATTATTCCAGTTGGAACTGTCTCTTTGGCTGAAAGATTTAAAAAAAAATGAAACAAAATCACTGAAGGCAAGGTGGAATAGCTTAAAAGGAAGATGTGAGAGTGGCCCAAGCCCAGGACAGTGTGTGGTGAAGTTACTACAGCTTTTCTTTAAAAGATGTCAACTCTAAAACTTTCAGCTTTTGGAAGAATCTGAGCCATTTATAGCCTCAATGAGCTGAACCCTCTCAACTCTGGCAGGAAAAGGTGCCATTTTTCTCTTGCTGTGGTCATTACTTAAAAGAAACTGCAATAATCTCCCTCAGCTTCTGAAAGATAAAATTTAAGATTCAGGCACCTATTCCCAGCAAGAAGAACAAGTTCTGTAGAGTCCCAAGTAAAGACAAGTGTTTCAGTCAGGGATCCTCAAAAAGGATTTTGAGTCTTAGGAGTGGATGGGACTGGCCTCTATTCCTGTTAACTAATACTAGCAGCTCCCATCTCAGTGTCACTGCTTTTGTGAATCCCATTGTAGAGATTCTAAGGCATTTATAGCCAATCCAGGTTGGCAAAGTTACAGTTTTGTTTGCTTTGCCAACTCAACTACATGGCATTACTGCTTTCCTCTGTGTCAGGCATTTGTCTGACCCTGCATTGAGCTGGTTAAGTGATCTAAAACAGCAAAAAAAAAAAAAAAAATACCTGTACATCATCTATGCTGGCTTAGCTCCCTGTACTGCTATGTGGGGATGCTAATACTAAAAATACATTATTTAGGCTAAAATTCAGGGTCTGAAATAGCTTTAGAATTCCTCTCCCATACAGTTTTTTTAAATGTCTGCATGATAGTGGACTGAAATACTGAAATGACTGTAATTTTTGTTTTAGTAGCCTAAATAAGGCCAAATGAAGGATCAGATAGCAATTTTAACAGAAGGTATGTAAACCTAGATGTAAACCACAAAGAATTACAATTCTGTTTGAGACCAGGGAGAAACAGAGGTGATGAGAAAGGAACTGTTAAAGAACCTACTGTCAAAGTAGCAGGAAACAAGTGGTGTATTGGCACCAAACACCTTTGTAGCCGATTCCTTGGTTTTGTCTGAGCTCTTCCCTTCTCCATCATCAACACTAGTGTCTGCTCCCTGGACATATAGGGGAAAAAAGTTAATGCATATTTAGAAACATAGAAGGAGCCTCATAAATGTGGGCTTTGTGGGCATATATGGGTTTCAGTCTCTCCTCCAAAACAAGGAGAAATTTACTTTCCTGAGTAAATGTACTTTAAAAGATGTTTACTTGTGTCCAAAGGTCATTTATTGTTGCCACTGAAGCTGTGTCATTTCAGCTTGCTTTGGAGAATGTCTTCTTTCTGGAGATATACTAGCTATCTATCAGCTCTTACTGAAGAGGAGGTTGCTGGTCTTCTGCACTGTGTTGTTGCAGAGAACTATTTACTCTAAGGCATTAGCCTAGCAATGGACCAGGAAATATGGTCAGAAGAGAAACTGAAGTCTGTGAAACCACATTAAGTGGAGAAAGAAAATGCTATCAATGAATCATGGGTCAACATTTGGTGCAAAAAAAGATAAATAAACCAAGGAAAAAAAGTACAAACTTTTCTTAATGGTATATAATCAGACTCAGAATAATTTTTAAAAAACCAAAGTGCTCCAATTTGTATTTTGGTAAATAGAGCTTATATATGAAGCTGCATTAACCTGAAAACTTGAGGAATATTTACATTCTGATAATCTACTTTTGATGTACAACATTCTGGCTTCTTCAACACTTTGCTATCCTTGTGTTTAATATTTGTATGTATAAACAACCAATCAGGGACAGCTATTTCAGTGCCTATTGCTTCTTGAGCTGATGTTAATACATCTAAATTATGTGCATGAAAAGCGTGAGCCATCTTTTCATTTTACAGAAGGCTCATCTAGTAATTTCGCTTTTTGTTCTAAATCCCACATAATGTAATAATTTGAAAAATAAATTAATAGCCATGTTATGCAAGAGTCTCAGACTTTAATGGTCCTTTTCAGAATTTGAACAATTTAAACAATATAAATTGTATTTGTTCCTCAGTTATATATCCATTTAACAATTAAGGGACTAAAACAGCAGAGATAATTAATTGTTTGTTTACTGTAAATTAACAGATGGAACTTTTAAAGGCTTCTTGTATACTTTGCCCCTTACCAGAGCACCTTCAAGTTTAAAGATTGCTGCTGCACCATGTGTCTCTGAGGGAGCCATTTTTCGTCTCCATCGCCTTCGGCGGAAAGTATCAGAACTGCGTTGTTTCCAGTGAAATTTCCAGCCAATTAAGGAGGCATATTCCCATCCTTCTTGATCCTCATATGATGACATTCCCTGGAAGACATAAATCTTTGTTATAAGGAGCATTGTATAAATGTAATGAAAAAATTTGGCACTTCCTCTGGCAGGCGTAATAATCCCCTCATAAGCAAAAGCTGGGACCATCAGAAACAAAAAGACAAAGAAAAGGGTTATAAAGAAAATATACAAGGTGGTGCTACATTTTTTGTTTTGTTTTGTATTAAATTTTTTCTTTATTCTTGAAATAGGTAATCTCACGTGTATTTTTTTAAAAAGGAAACTCAGACTGTCACTGTGTGACAGTTTCTGACTGCATCTCTCTGCTCACCCGTCCTGCAGTTACTGCCTGAGCTGGGTCCCGCGTACGTTTCCGCACCAGTCGTCGTCGTCGATGCGTATGGTACATTTTCTCTGCAGCAACCCATGACTTCGGCTTAGTGTCAGGAGGAAGAGTAATTCCATATTCCCATCCTAAAACAGAATTGATTAGTTGGTTTATTTCCAAAACACAAACAAGATAAAATGAAGAAAAGTACAGGAAATAGTTATTGTAGCTAAAGCGGATGAAGCTTTAGTCACACAAGACTTACTTGATGTTGCAAACCCTAAACGCCCAATAGCTGGGGAGCAACAGATGACATTTTGTGATGGGCTGTATATAACAATTAAAAGCTCAACATTAGCACACCTACAATATATTCTAAGTTCTTTCCTTTGCATTCTTGTTTTTTCAAATGATAGGTGTATTGATATCACATTTTCTTACTTCACCACTGGGAAAATTCATCCTTAATTTTAAGTAAGAGTGTAATGTCCTGTGTATTCTTGCAACTCTGACAGCTTTGTTTTTGAAGGAACGCCAAGTATTTTAACTCTGTTCATGGAAGTTTAAGGCCTGGTAAACCTGTTACTGTACATATTATATCAGTTGTCAGCTATCTAGGACTCGGACTTTTATTTAGATTGATTGCTTATTAAAAAGGTACTACAGACTCCTACCAGAGGCTCCAGTAAAGACAGAAGTCAGTACTCTTTAAGATAAATATTTTTATTTCTACTCAAATAGCCATTTATTTCACTTATATTTAAAAACAATAGCTATTTGGAAGTTTTCAGCTATTGTAGAACAAATTAAAATTCATGACAGTTTAGCAAAATTCTGGGCTTTCCAGAATCTTCTACAACCTTCTGTTTTGCTTTTACTATTCATTTTGTTTTCAGAATATCAAACCAGTGTCCTGTAAATACTTTGCTATGAGAGATTGACTACTTTTTCCTTTTGCTCTAGAATCCAAATTATTGTCTCATGAGGATGCTTGTATCACAACTTGCTAGGCTGGTAACAGTTTTAATTTTGTCTTGCCCAAGCAACTGCAGGAAAAATGGTGGCTTTGTGCACTTAGGATTTTCCATCCAATCTGAAACACTGTCTAGCGATGTCTGATTCTTCACAGAAAGACTTGGAAGTTTTTTCATTTCAGAACTGCCTAATAATGAGTTATACTGTTAAGATTTCAACCCAATCAGTCCTGCATGGCTGCCTTCCCACACAAATTCAGTGCAGTTAGTCTGCTCTCAACAACAAAGGAATCCTTCACGCAATTCTGTGGTGTATGACCAACACAGACAGGTTCCTGACTTCCTTTGGTCCCCAGATCTGATTCACCTCTTAGCACTGCTTGATGACTTGTCCCCAGGCTACAGGCTCTAAGTTACATTACCAGATAGATCTAAACGTGGCTTTGCCGCTTATTCTTGGTGCAACTACAGGGGTTCCATGTCTCGACCTGCCATGGACAGAGACACCTACTAGATCAGGTTGCTCAAAGCCCCATCCAGTCTAGCCTTGAACACTTCCAGGGAGGAGGCATCCACAACTTCTCTGGGTAACCTGCTCCAGTGCCTCATAGAAACAATAGAAAGAAATGGAAACAGCTGCAGACAGTGAACACTTTCTCGATGGCATTTTATCTGATGCCCTAAGCAACTGTTACCCAAATATTTCTTTGATGTTTTTCTCTATTCATGATAGTGGTCAATCACTATCATGCTCAGGACATTGCTACAGTCTTGACATGCATCCTCTTTCAGAACAGACAAATCGTCCTAGCAATCAGCAGCTAAACAGTACATCTTACCGTGCTCATCCACTGCTCGATTTAAATCGGATTTCCAAGCATCATCTTCCCACATCCACCCAGGAGGACAAGTGAACTCACGTGGTGGTGGAACTTTTTCTCCGTTCTGTTATGCAGGGAGAACGTAACAGTTACATGCATTAACAGATGAAATACACTGTGTAGCATGTTCTAAAACTCCTTGTCCTAAACCTTTATTTATCCAGTGAAAAATTTGTCTCACCACATCTGTGTAACAGTCTTCAGCTGCTTTCCATTCCCCTCCAGGATAGCGACTCTCATTTTCATATACTTCATCAGTAAACTCACAATGACCAGCATCAGCTTCAGTCAACAAACTGCAAGTCCAAAGCAAATATAACACTAAACCAAATGCATTTTAGTTCGTTAGAGAGCCTATCTAGAAAGAATATACAAAATGTGCATGTGTGAAGGAATTTTGGATTGTCCATCTTTGTAAAGTTCTATTTATTAACAGAGTACTATTTATTTCCTTAGAATGCCTTCCTAAAATGGAAGCAATGCCAGTTGCAATAGCAATAGCAGGAATCATTACTCATGAGTGACTAGCAGGAGTGTTTTAACTGCTGATATTCAGGATCTGCTTTCAACACTTCCTCTTGGAAATAAAAATTAAAAATACCATATACCTGAGGTAGGAAAACCCAAACTGCACATGATAGTATTATGCATCTCTAATTTCACACTAAAATTGATCAGTGTACTTAATTCTGTTTTCCTTTATGATGTTGACAGGGCAAAGCAATCATTTGGCTAAGATTTTTCTAAATTACAAGTGAAAGAAATTAGAGAACATTAAATCGGACTAAATAGCCTTGATTGCCACTTGTGATTAACTGATTCAGAAAGCACTGAAGTATGTTCTAAAATGCCATCTGGTGGTCAAATAAAACCATGCAGATTATTTTCCAATAAAAACAGATCCAGGGCATAAATATCCTTATACATTTTAACAGTAGGGTTTGTTTTTTTCTTTCCCCCATTATCTGAGAAAATAGCTCCATATCTGTTACTGCCTTTCTTCATGTCAGATTATTCATTGAAATAAAAACTAGTCATCGAATATGAAAATAAATCCATCCATGGACACATATAAACCAATATGATTTTAAAGTGGATCAAAGAATAGCATATATCTTTCCTGCACAGTTTTTCTATAGCAACAGTCCTTTTTGGTTTGGTTTTTTTTTTTTTTTTTTTTTTGAGTATCAAAATACAAGAATTTAAAATGGACTGTGCCTTCTCTTTTAACAAAAATAAAGTAATCTCTTTCTTATCCTGGGTTTTGTTTATGAAACAAATAATTTACCCAGTCTGGTTTAAAGTGTGGCAAGCCAAATAGCTGAACTAGCATAACTCAGGAGTTGAAAACCTGTGACAGAGCAAGACTGAACCTGCTAGAGCTGGGGGAGCCTTAACACCTCATGAATTTGGTTTGTCAGGGAAGGAATTGTAACACGGCACCACAACTTTAGGCTGTGGAAACATCCCCTGCCTTTAGTCAGAGAAAAAAACCTTTGACGGTTGTGTAACGAGGGCAATGGAACTTCTCAACATTTAGTGAAATAAACCCACACACAAAACACCCTGCTGCATGCAAAGGACCACACAAATGCTGTAATGGTACTGGTACATGAACTGCAGATTTATACTGGATGTCAGGGTTAAGTTTCTAGCTATGGAAGTTCTAGCTATCTAAGGGTCTTGTCTGAAACCATCACAGTAGCATCTGAGAACTTACTTATTATTATCCCTTTCGTAAAGATGAGGCACTAAGCAGCTTTGACTATTTGGCTTTTGCTGTCCTAGGAAGTTCAGCTTAAGAATCTTTCTCAGCTAAGAAAGCAGACATGAGCTTTTACGCTACATCTCTGAGATTGAAATCTTTTACTCCTGCCTGCATAACATAAAAAAAAAAAAAATCTGACCTTCTTTCAGGATCAACCATCCATTCCCCTTCCCATTCCCAGCCTTTTGGGGGTAGAAAGTACTCTCTTTTCAGTTTGATTTTTCCTGTGACATCGGAAAACTTGTGACGACCAACAAGTCCTGAGGTACCCCATTTTCCAAAAAGAAAAGCCTGATTTTCATACTGTTTGAGAAGAAAGAAAACAAAACAAAACAAAACAGTACTTCAGAAATAATAAAAAGCTTTTAGGAAGAAAAAAAAAAATGTAACTATTGCAACTGAAACATTGTGTTATACATGTCCTTTCTCTGAAATTAAATACTCCATTTCCACATTACTTGTCATCATTAATTTGCTTCTTTCATTTTCTTTTGTGCTGTCTGGTAAGCAATGATTTCACTGCTAAACTAAACTATCTCCTCAATTTAATGCCTCTCTACAACTACAGTCAAACTTCCTCCAAATTAAAGCTTTGCTAAATAAAATTCCATTACATTATTCAGTCAAGTTTCTTCTGTTACCTAAATGCATGATCCTCTCATTCTGTCCCATCTCAGATCCCCTCCAATTTATAATCTCTTCATTGATAATGTGTAAAACTGACTTACGGTCTTATTATGGAAGCTACCAGGTACAAGATTCTGATGCCAACCCAGTTTATGTAGTATGTTTCCCCTTATGCTAATAGAATTGTTCATACTTGAGTTTTCTGCTCTTATTCCTGTAAAATTGTTGGATTACTGTGTGAAGAGCAAAAAATCAGATAGTCAATAGCTTCTTAAACGCTGTACTTAAATAATGACTTTGACTATCCATTGACTGGAGTTAACTCCATTGAATTAACTCCACTGAATGGAGTTAAACCCAGCTGGTGGCCAGTCACAAGCAGTGTTCCCCAGTGCTTGGTACTGGGGCCAATTCTGTTTCATATCTTTATCAATGATCTGGACGAGGGGACTGAGTGCATCCCCAGTAAGTTTGTGGACAACACTAAGCTGGGTGAGACTGTAGATAAGCTTGAGGATAAGAAGGCTCTTCAGAAGGATCTGGATAGGCTGGATGAATAGGCTGAGGCCAATGGTATGAACTGCAACAAGAATAAGTGCCAGGTCTTGCACTTGGGTCATAACAACCCCATGCAAAGCTATGAGCTTGGGGAAGAGTGGCTGGAAAGCTGCCCAGTGGAAAGGGACCTGGGGATGTTGATTGACAGCTGTCTGAACATGAGCCAGCAGTGTACCCAGGTGGCCAAGAAGGCCACCAGCATCCTGGCTCATATCAGAAATAGTGTGGCCAGCAGGACTGGGAAAGCGATTATGTCCCTGTACTCAGCACTGGTGAGGCTGCACCGTGAGTACTGGGTTCAGTTTTGAGTTCTTCACAACAGGAAGGATACTGAGGTTCTGGAGAGTATCCAAAGAAGGGCAACGAATCTGGTGAAAGGCCTAGAGAACAAGTCTTATGAGACTGAGGGAACTGGGCCTCTTTAGCTTACAGAAAAGGGGGCTCAGGGGAGACCATATCACTCTCGACAGCTACCTGAAAAGGAGGTTGTAGTGAGGTGGGAGTCAGACTCTTCTCCTAAGTAAAAAGTGATAGGACAAGAGGAAATGGTTTCAAGTTGTGCCATGACAGGTTTAGGTTGGATATTAAGAAAAACTTCTTTACTGAAAGGGAAATCAGGCATTGGAAGAAGCAGCCCAGGGAGGTAGTGGAGTTACCATCCCTGGAGGTATTTAAAAGATCAGTATATGAGGTGCTCAGCGACAAGGTTTAGTGGTGACCTGGCAGTGTTAGGTTAATGGTTGGACTTCGTTTTTTCCAACCAGAATGATTCTATTGACTATTTTAAGTGACTTACTACAACACTACTAAAAATTTAAGCTTAAGTGCAACAGTGACACAATCCTCTGTAAAAATGTCTAGTTTCACTAGCTATTATACTGATATAGGATTACATGCACCATTAGGTAATGGGGCATAAAAATGACATCTGCTGCTTAACGTTTCCTTTCAGAATCTCTATTATATGCTGTGGGACTATTCCAAGAATTTTTATTCCAAGTTTGTTAACTCATACAATTGAAACATTATCACATTATAGCCTTTTGTAAGTCAAATCTACTAGTTTTGACCAGTTTTTCCTGTAACAGTCAATTTGCTACTTCTACAAAAGAACCATTATTAAGCAAACCCACTTGTATCCAAGTATCATTTGTAGAAGTAAAGAAGCAATTAAAGTAAAAGGGTTACTCACATGCCAAAACATAATGGTATTGATCTAAATCCTAATTACACTGATAAAAATCAAAAAAATACATGTCTTTGAAATCACTGGCATTAACCAGGTTTTTACCTGATGAACCAGTTCAGAATCTGGTCTGCTGAAGTTCACCTACTAGGCACAATGGACTTGATCATTAATTGCCTTGAATGAGGTCTACTTGTTTCAGTATAATACACACTACTCCCCCTTTCTTCCCAGCATGCAAAAAAAAAAATTCAAAAAAGTTCCAGTTTCATTGGATTCATAACACTCATGTCCACGCTTAAAGTAAGAAAGCAAAGGTGCACATACCATTTCTGCAAAAACACTGAACGTTCCCTCTGCAAAGCTGTTAAACTTCTTTTCAACTGCACTGAGCCCAAGCCAAATGTTAATTCGCAGCTCCACGGGCATTTTGACATCTTTTGTCTTGTCCTGTGGGTACTGGCACACAAAAGTCTTTGTCATGTTATACAGGTTATTGTAGCGTTCAGTAAAATACATACAATAACATAGGTTTGACTAATAATACATGAAATACATGATTTATTTATCTGTTCCTGTACTGCATTACCTCAAAAGCCAGTAATAAACAGTTCAGGAAGGAAACATCCTTTAAATGGTACCTGCCTAGGGCATGTAAAAACCAAACACAATAACAGTAGTATCATCCCTGTTCTTGTACACTGTCTCCCAAGTTTCATCCAGCAATGAGTTTTTAAATATGACAATAACTTATAACTTTAATGTTGACATTAGTGTTGCTCATCAGGAGACTCTGGAAATGCAGAGGTTAGTTAGAATGGTTCACTAGATGTAGAAGCAACGCATCAATAAGGGGGCCTGCATAAAACCTTGAAGATACAGGTTTGTCTGCTTTGAAGCATCAATGTACACTGACAAACTCTGTAAATACTGCTGTGCTACAGTCAGATTGCCTTTTGTCTGGTTAAGTTTCTTCAAATTAAAGACAATATAAACTTAAATGGAGAAAGGTATTCCTACTCAAGAGTAAGACAATGCAGAGAGATGTACTAGGAAACTTCTGGGTGTAGACATGCTCCATTCTGTACCACTGGCAGAAAACCCTCCAAAACTTTCAATAGGTTTTTGGAACTTCTCTTACTTACACTAATTATTCTCTCTGATGGTCTCCATTACTTACACTAATTATTCTCTCTAATGGTCTCCATTCATGTCCAACCTCAAAACACCAAGCCCAGTAATAGTTCAAAAGTCCCATCACCATTTTCAACTGTTTCAGAAAAGCCTCAGAGTTAGGGGCTGATGCTGGTTCTAATAGGCTGATGATGAACATTTCATTACAGTTTCTGTGATATTTTGGAGGAGCTATATACAGCTGGATTTTGCTCTGTCCTGAGTTTTGACACCTCATTGTTTACAAGTTTGTTTGCATGTTTCATGCTAATATCAGAAGGCACCATGGTTTAGGGAGTGAGTTATTTTTTTTGGGGGGGGGGACAAGTACCTTTAAGAAGATTGTTTGGGTCTTTCCACAATATTTACCGGAGGATTCAGGGCTTGTTGTGGAATACAGCACTTGGTGTGCAGGAACACGAGCATAAGCCAGTCTTTTCTCCCCTCGGATCATCCAGATGATTACATCAGGCATACTGTTTTGGGGCTGTGGATTATTTGTGGGGAAAAGAAAGTTAAGAACAGTAATTAATACAGTGTTAAACTAATTGCAGACAACAGTTTCTATTGCTTAGACAACAGAAACATAAATTAGGATTTATGTCAAAGGATTTATCACTTAGAAGCAATAATTAACTCCAATTTATGACAGAGGAAATTGCTTTACTTTGCAAATAATGTAATACATAGTTCTGAAGCAATAATTAAAAATGATATTGAGATTGTTGAAAAGCAAATGAGTTTTATTAAAAACCCAGCTCCTCTATCGTTTGCAAATTTTTCCAGAGACATTTTGTATCTCTGTTCCTTTATGGTAACTGTAATGACTGAGCCCAAATGCTAATGCTTTGGATCAACCTGCTACATATTTAAGTGCTTCTAATGCTTCCACATTAAGGGCAGATCATCTTAAGAATTTTAGCAGAAGACAGAAACAGCCTACTATCTTTTTACAGCTTTGTGTGCACTTTTGTAGCTAGGTGCAAATCTGCTGAATTAATTGCTGTTTAAAAAAAAAAAAATCCGTAATATTTCAAAGCAGAAGTGACAAATTAAAAAATAAAACATTTCTACAATGATGTGAAAATCAGTTATGAGATAACAGAGATGAAAGCTTAAAATGTTGCTGAAAAATTAAAAAAAAAAACTCACAGAAACAGATTTAACTGTTAGAAGTTTATTATTATGGCTAGCAATTTGCAGAAGTACAACATATAGGCTGCAGTCCTTGAACCAGCAATGTGACTTGCAATTACTGAAGGAAGGAAAGGACAAAATACTGTCACTTTGAACAGAATAGTCTATTCTGCAAATCACAGAGTGGTTATTTCCCAACACATGTTGTCAGTAAAGACAGCTAACACACTAGAACATTATATTTAAGTAAATCCTAATTACAGAAGGGAACATGTTTACTTTCAAAGCATCTGAAATTACTGTTCTGAGGAGAGTGGATATTGTTTGCTCAGCAGTGAACACTGCAGCAGTTTGGTGTTAGACAGCTATTTCTAAACTGAACCACTGGTATAGGACTAACCTCTTCACTCAGTTGCAGCAATTTATCCAACCAATCCTCAATTTCTGTCAGAGTGGCTTTCACATCAGTAGCTTCATTTCTCATCCTTGCTGCTGCTTCTCCAATCTGTTTGAGAGACTTGAGGCGCAGTTTTTCTATCTGGGTGTCGAGGACTGTAATATTAGATTTGCCTTCTATGTGGGGAAATGGTTTACTGAAAAGAGAGTATTTATTATGGTTAATAACCTAGAGTAGATTTTATTTAGCCACACACTAAATGTGGACGTGCATACAGTGGCAACAGACTGAGTGCTATTATTTCCTCCAATTGAAAACCCACCAGAATAGTGCTATAGCATCTATTTCTGCAAAGATTTCCACCTGTCAAAGTGTTTACAGCAAGCAAGGGAAATGCTGTGCTTACATAACAAGCACCAATGTGGAATAGCTGGAGCTGTAAGCTTTAATGTAATTGCTGCTAAACTAATCAAAATCCATTTCCCTATGTATTCAAATTAGAAAATTATTTTCTCTAAAAAATTAAATCAGTGCCTTCAGACTAAGATTAGTTTCCTTTCCTTCACTGGAAACTGTAAATTTTCAGAAACTCAACGTCAAATATGGGTTGTATCTATGACTAGAGTTACCTAACCCTCTGGCATAAAAATACCAAACTCTGAAAGAAATCCATGACATAGAACTTCTGAGTCACCAGGGGGCAGAACAACTACTCAATGGAATGAAGAAATCCCATAGCATCACAGTACAGGAAAAAAGAGCTTTTTGGAGCTGGTGGAGGTTTGAGGAAAAGGCAGGTTTTCAAAGACCAAAGACTATATCCCTTTAAAGAGTTCATTCAGAGGTCTTTAATATGATACTTAATCAAGAAAAAAAAAATTAAAATTCACAGTTTGAAAAACTAAACACAGTTTGAAAAGACTGAGTCTGACCTATTTTTAATGACAAACCATGTACTTCTAAGGGCTCTGGTTCTGCGGAACCTTGATAGTGATTACTGTGCCTGCCACTGTAGTTCTACCAATCTGATCAGAACTTCCAGAAAGTCACATCATTTTAGGTTTAAATAGTGGACTACGAACTCTCTTAAACTCCTAACTCATTTAAACTTCAACAGGGCACGGAAAATTATTCTAGGAATTCAACACAGTGTATTGTCTTTGACACAGGCTTCATTACTGAAAAAAGGCATGAAGAGCATTATATCCAATGAACAACAGGAAGCTCCTTTGGTTGAGATATCTAGGTGATACTGCTCCATAACTGTTGAGTAATAAGATATTTTATAAAATAATGAACTAAATTAATAACAGTGCAGATGTGTGTCAGGAAGACGGGCTGACAAAAATGATAAAAACTTGAAGTTCCTCCACTCACTAGATGGCTCCATGTGACAGTAGTTTGCCCTTCACATTTTGCTTTCCTAAAATATGTCAGTTCTTTCTTTCTTCTAGAGCACAGCAAGTATTCTATGAAGTTACTAGTTTGTATTTTGACATAAGCTTTCTATCATATAATTGTCTGCTAATATATTTTGATCTCTACTGTTTGCTTATTCCTCTGTTCACTTTTATATTGGCTCTACAGCTTAATATATTTGTTCTCTCATTTAATGTTTTCTGTTACTTCCTCTAATGGATAGTAATTGTTCTCTCATCTTCTCTTTCCTTCTCCTGTGCTGTCTCATCATCCACGTGTTTAACGTTTTTCAGGTGTCTCTCCTCACTTCAGTGTCTCCCTTTCATTAATGTCTCTTTTTTATACAATTCATTCTTCCCTGTTTAGAATTTATTTTCCTTCAGAACCCTAAGTGCTAACTCCTATTGCCTTTCCTGAACACTCCTATACATACAGATAAGTTGACTTAAGGCTTACTCAAAAATGTAAGGGCCTTTATGGCCCTTAAGCTCTAAATAGCTTCTTTTTTTTTAATATTCTGGGCTTACAAGTAAATAATGGAATTTCTTCCCTCAGTTTCAGAAATAACATTGAAACATGGATAAACAAAGGTACATGAGGAACTGTAAAGAAGGCAAGATGGTAGAAAGACAGCAGAGATCAATTTCACATTTTCAGAACAGTCCTGCCTTAGATTTTTTTCAAGACATGCTGTTCTGTAACTGCTAGTGACTAAGTCAAAGGAGAATTACGAAACCAGATGGATGACTTCACTGGCAATTTCCATACTGTTTTACTACTTTCAGAGACTTTTGGAACTCCAATTATCAGGTCAGTTCATAGCAATAATCTGTTTTATAGACCTTAGAATTTGTTTTCTGATTAGTAAAGGCAATAGTGAAGATTCTGAGCAGGCACAGAATGATAACGTAAGAGATAAAAAAGGTATTTTTACCTGATATCTTCTGTAAGTTCATCAATCAGCTTCAACCACATCTCAGCTAACTGATTTTCAGAAATTTTAGCCTGCATTCCTGATTTTAAGGTGGCTAAGTTGGATTGCTGAGGAATTTAAAAGAAAAGGATTTGTACTTATAAACTTCCATTGTGGTTTATGGTCAATATGAGTTTCAAGGTTTTAATCTTATTTATTTTTATGTATAAAACCAAAATCAAAAAAGACTCAGGTGTTCAAACTTGACTCATATGTAACATAGTTCTTTATTCCTATGTTCTTTCTCATTGTATTTAACAATACATGATAATGCATCTAACTTCCAAAGCAAACAGTTCTACAGACTTAACATGCCCCCAACCCACACCAAGGACTCTTCTTTCCTGTGGGAATTCCCTGCAGATTAAAGCAGGAGTGTGCTGGGCCTTCCCAGAATACAGACCTATGATTTGTAATTCCCTTTGTTACACTGAGCTATGTTTAATTTCAAATAGGAAAAAGTGATGGAAAAGTGTCAGAAAACTGTTCCATATATCAGCAAAAGAAAGATCTTAAGTGTCTTACCAGTCTTTCAGCCATGTTTAGGATTACATTCACAGGGTCTAATCTGTGACTTATGTCCTCCCAAAAGGAAGTCAGTGTTACTACCGGCTTTGTGTTTGCCCATGGCAAGTAGTAGTAATAATTACCTGGTGTGAAACATTGGTATGTCAGAGTTAAAATTCATGGCAGGAATACATACTGTACACTGCACAAGTTGCTACATTGATTTCATTTTTGTACTACAATGCATTAAGAACATACAAGCTAGTTCAAACTTATCAAAGGATTTGTATTTTTCAGCCACTGCAGTGTCTGTTGGATGGTATTTTTTTTTTCAAATTGTTTCAAAACCCCATGGATTGTTGTTCAATAAATTATCTGTTAACATGTTAGTTATTCTCTCCCAGAACACACTGAGGTAGATAGCACATTAATGTAAGTGCACCTCTGAAATAGAAGTCAAACCTGACTACTTCATCTAATACACAGAAAAAAAGAACTCCTACTGTTTGCAATTAATAAAAAAAAATTTATAGCCAAAATATATTTCCCTATGATCTAGCAAGGTTGTTTTCTTCTAGGCTGCCAGGTTTAAAAACAAGTTTTTCTTTTATTCTAAATTAGAATGATCAAAGGGTATTTTTGCTATTTAATTCCTAGTTTTTAGATAGCTTACAGTAATGTGATCTTTTTCTTGCTGTTTTTCCTGTACACATCTAGAACATGGTCAAAAGATTTCACTGAATTCTGTGAAAATTTCTTCACCAAAGTCAATGGCTTTGAAGCATGTATTATTCAAATGTAATTTCATCTTAAAAGCTGTGAAGAGCCACACATTCTTTTTCATAGGTTTTCAATAGGTTTTTAGTGCATTTAGGGCTGTAATGCCAAACCTATAAAATAGGACCTTGAAAAGAGAATGTTAAATTATTTCAACCCCACACCAGCAGCCTCCTTACCATCAAAAACTGCACGACTGTACTGAGTTGTTGATGCCAAAGGTTTACAGGTTGTATCAAACTTGTTGCCATAGTTACCAATGCTCACTTCAAACTGGATAGGCTCACCAGTGTCTTGCAGCATGGTAGCAGAATGAAAGACAGCAGCCAAGCAGAACTTTCGTCGGCGCTGATACTTCTACAAGAAGAACCTTTTTAGTTGTATTTTGACACTTGTAACAGGATCCACAACTATAGTAGAATTATAACATTTCAATTATGAAAATGCTATGTTAGTATTTTTACTACTTTCTGAGAAGCAACCAAGAAGATGTGTGTATAACAACTGTATTTGAGATTATAAAACTGTTTTTAAATTCACATTTGATGCTACAAGGGTATGACATTTTTATAGTCACACCATCAATAACCATCTCTCTTAATTCTGATATTCAACTCAGTTGTTTTGATTTTAGTAATTTAGATCATTCTCCGAAAACAAGCAGCCAAGGCACATCTCTGTTACCAATACTGACAATAAATCAAAGACTTACCTCCACAACAAGTAAGTCATCACTAGGAATTGTCTCTAGCTTTTTATTATCAGGTTTGCTTTCAGGAATTGTAGACAGTTCAACCAGAATTCTCCCTCTATAAGCAACTCCTTCTCCCTGTAACAAAATCACACATTGAATCGCATTTTATCTATTGCTCCTAGAGTAGCTCTTTCTTTTGCTGTACATGATTCTGGCTTCACTGAAGTGTTCTCAAAACTTCTGCAGAGGCCTGGATGTACATATTTGGAAAAATGAAATAAAACAGTTGGCTTTAGTTACTGCTAGAAGTTAAAAATATATATTTATGAGAACAAGGAAATAAGAAACATAAATACATGCAGAGATACAGAGAGTGAAAATTATCAAAATCACTGGTGCTCCTTCAAAATTTGGCTTTAATTACTGCTAGAAGTTAAAAATATGTATTTATGAAAACAAGGAAATAAACATAAATACATGCAGAGATACAGAGAGTGAAAATTATCAAAATCACTGGTGCTCCTTCAAAATCAAAACAGATAAGAATAGAAAATACTATCATACCTCCTTATTAGTCATAAATATAAAGCGTTATTAAGAAAAAACAGCAAAAGGAGTGTAATGTTAAAAAAACCCAAACAAAACATTAAAATGAATTAATGTGTTGATGAAAAACAATTTGGGTTATTCCTTTTATTAAAAACTATGAATAAAGAAACTGACCTTTCCAAAGTTTAATTCATCATATGGGTCTGGAAATCCAGTGTATTCCCTTGGACTTCCATAGAAGTTTAGGTAACAAGGCCCAAACGTTGGTAAAAAGCCAACTTCAGTTTCTCCAGTGTTTACTAGAAGGAAACATTACCATTACATCTTTGTTAATTGCAACTCAGAGACAGAAAAACAATTAACATTACTATCAAACTCAGTAAAACAAATGTTAGGTATTAGTTAGGTATTAGTTATTAGTAAAGTAAGGACACTTTATTCTCTAGGTACACTATATGAATTTAAAGTGATTATACCAGTGGCTGTACTTGTTCCTAACTTCCTTCTTCCCTGTACATTACCTAGTAGATACTACTTCATGCAGCAAAAACCCTACAGAATAAACAGAAATTCTGTTTTTTATTTCAAGGTATCAGTTTTTCATTTTTGTGAAAGAGTAATACGCTCTTATGTTAACAGAAAACATCTTTTCTAACAGTAAAGTAAACCAAGTATAACCTTTGCAATTTTTTAATGCATAGGCCATTGTTCTAGCTAAACAGCTGCAACACAGATGCACACTGTAGCTGAAAAAAAAAAAAACCAAACTCTTTTGCATAGTTCATCCTCCTAAGTATAACTTCTCCGTGGTTGTACTCCAGGGTAGAACACAGACTACTGCAAACTCTAATTATAACTGTTACAAGCGTATTGATTCTCACAAACTCCCTTTTCAATAAGCTAAAATTCATACAAGACTGAAGTCTGCAAACTCAGTTAATTCTCAGTTAATTATGAAGACAATAAACTCTAATTTGTACACTATTCCTATTCCATGACTAACAAAATTTCCCTATGTCTTAATCTAGGTTAAAAAAAATTAATAAGGATTTAGATATTTTTCAGTTTTAATAGCTAAGCTAGGGAACTGCATACCAAACCTGTTGTTTATTTTCAGATACTTAAGGCATCTAAGAACTTGAAAAGGTTATTTCCGTCACTAACTCTTACTGTCATAACCTATTTTTGAACAGTGTTCTGCTTTTTTAGCAGGAAAATACATACAGGGTTTGCATTCATGCCTTGAAAAGATTCTAAAAAGCTCTTTTTAGAGCCAATTAAAATCTATACGTAAGGGAGTGAATTGTTCTTTCAGTAGCAATCAAACACATGCCAAGCCTGTTGACTGATAAATTACAGAATTAGTGCAAGGAGAGTTCAAACAAGGTAAGCAACACACATGCAGAAAAAAATACTACACAGATTTGAGTGAACAGGAAAGATTCTATATTCTTTTCCTTCTTGTATCCTAGATTTTGTCTTTGAACAAATGATCCTGGTAAAAAATAAAGAAGAGACTTGGTTTTTAAACCTTGCAACAGGTATCAAAGAATAATCTGCAGTACAAAGAAGGATGTATTTATCACAGGAAAGAATGGCTGAGGTGAGAAAGTAAAAGCAAAGGGCCACATCTTGTATGACCTTGTATGATTTTGCCACTGTCACTACTGAGTGACAACAATAATAAAAATGAATGCAATGTCTTGATGTAATTTACCCTCTGAACATAAAGTCACATAAAATCTGCAAAATATAAAACAAAACATTGCAGGTTTTTTGTTTGTTTGTTTTGTTTGTTTATTTGGATACTTTCATACCCTTAGATCTGAATCAGAAACTGATCAAAATTTGAATGAAGAAATATTCAGACTGTTGTTGGAATACTGTCCAATCTAAAAAAAATTCTAACACTAAACTGCTCACATCAGATCTCATTAGACTAGATTTAAGGCACAGATCTGTGTTGAATTAATGCAACCACTAATAAATTAAACACAATACAAATTTAAAAACAAATAAAACCCCACCAAAACATCACAAACCTAGAATATTTTTCATATTTGTTTACATTTAGAATTCAGTAGTTTACATTTAGAAGGCTGATGATCATGTATTACAGAAACTGATTCTGAAAATTTGTTTCAGCCTTAAATTTAGCACTACTTTATTAAGAAAGAAAGGTAGTCAGTTAAGTATTTGTGTGGATGAATGCCTGTTACCTTTCAACTGCACTCCAACTGTATCTATTTCTCACAACATAAATATTTACTGCGAAGTCTTTCAAAACTAGATGTCAACCTAGACAGTTACATAAAAAGCTGTCTCTCCAGGTTTTAAAAGATTTCATTTTCCAGACTTTTTTATGTAACTAAGCATAAGCAAAACAGCAACTAATTTTAGGCAGTTATTTACTTCTGCAGAGCTGTGCATTTGCAAATATACTTGTGATCTCAGAGCTAAGCTAAAATTGCAAGCCATTGTTAGACTAAGCACTTTATATTGAAGCAACTGCATGCTCTACTCCAAAGTACAGCTTGAAGCACCAGCCAAACAGAAACATTTTCAAACCAGTTCCAGTGCCAAAACTGTTTCATACAGTTAGTTATGTTTGATACTCTTTAATCATAATGGTGAAGTCTTTTAGACAAGTAATTATTATGAAATATTTTTCAGGATGACAGGTTTTCTTAGGCAATACTTCTCAGTTTGGGCAATGGAAATCAAAATCAGTAACAGATGAAGACATAAACCTTCATATGATGAAGCCCCTGTTCCCGAAGATGAAAATTCTATATTATGAAAAGAGAAGAAGTTACACCACAAGTGACAATAGCATTTTAAAGACAAACACATCACAAAGCAATCTGCTTTTAAAATGAAGTTGAAGGACTGAGAAAAAATAAAGTTCATGTGGACTAGAATTTTGCTTCCTGATGAAAATATGAAACTATTACTCACCCTGTACAAATTCCAAAGGGGGAAAAAAAAAAAAAAAACAAACCAAACATGCAGCTGACATAATACACTGTTTTGATATTTCTGTTTTAGCTTTGTATAGTTCTCCTCCCCCCAAAATAAAATTTTATTTTAAAAATTATTAAAACTCTTCAGAACATCTAAGGAAACCACAATATTTCAGGGCCTGTTAGGATATCTTAATTTACTGAAGATCATAAACTAGTGCAGTTTCCCAATCCTTTAGAAGCCAGAGAAGCATGCCAGGGCTTCAGGCATCACATTGACCTCAAGGGAAGATAATCTGTTATTTACATGGAAATGGCTCTTTCAACGTCAGCATCTCAGTAGAGACAGAATCCAAGATAAGATTTTATCAGTTACTAAGTGTCTTGGTTTGAAGCATAAATGAGCTGTGACTCAAAAGCAGTTCAAGTTATACACTTACATGGGTAGTACAAGTGATCTCTCCAGAGCTGAATTTTCCCCATTAGCCCAGCCCTTCTATTTTTGATTTCCCCTTCCCTTTTTCTGTAACCTTTCTTTTCCCTCTTTTTTTTGCATGTCTGGGATACATGCAAAAAATGCTTGCACAAAGTTTTACTTCAACAGTAGTATTTCTAAGAGGAAGGGGTTATAAGCTTAAAGTTATGCAGCTGAAAATGCAGTTCTATCCAAAAAGATAAATACATGGTTTAAGTCGCTATTGGACTGAAGCTACTAATTTTGTTTTTAAACTCATGATATAGCTACAAACTTAAGGACAAACTGCTCTGTCTCAGATAAGTACATACCGTATAGATTTCAGAAAAATAACAGAAAAAGTAGTAATTTAGATTCTTATTGAGGCAGTGGTAGAAATGGTTTAGAGCCGTTTTCCTTCAGTCTAGTGTAGATAGTCACAATAAATAAATGTTAAGCCTGTTTAGCCATGAACTTTACAATTCTGTATGGAGAAGTAATATACCATACTATGTTAATTACAAAGAGAAAACTTTTTTTTCTGGCAATTTAACAGAGAATCCTTGTCACAGAGCTGGCTCTATTGTACGAAAGATCTTGCTGTAAAAAGAGGATTATAGATACAGATCACAAAGAAATAATAAATAATCACAATATTGTATTAGAACATAATGTAACAGGATTTTTTTTTCTTAATATTTCCCAAAGACCTGGCAGGAAAAAAACATTTCATATAATATTATAAAGAAGAGTTTTATTTACAAAAGTATTGTCTAATGTGGACAACATGTTAGGAACTTCATATCCTGTCTAAGTAAGTTTGGTTTATTTCAGTTAATCAGTTTTGGGGTTTATGAAATTACACATCCAGTCATCTATACGGATTGAAGCAGGTAAGTTAATTGTCTGTGATCATAGCATCGAAATTAAAATCTTTCATTGATGCTACTAAAATAATGGTTACTAAGTTGTAATTTGGAGCACTCGTGCAATAAGATGTCATGCCCATTTCTAGTAAGCTACTGAACAGAGCAGAGACAGATCCAAGTTCCCCCAGCATCTGAAAGCAGACTTGTACAGAGGAAATGAGCCGGTGGTTCTAGGTAGCTCCTGTAGGCTAATGACACAGGAACATTCCCCAGCTTTTAGGTTCTTTTCCCAGCTAAAGAACAGACATGCCTTTAAGGTGGCAACAGAAATCTTGTCTACTAGTGCCCAATGTAGGGATTTTGAAACAGTGATTCTGGATCATTTTTATATTAAATGTCCTATTAAGTATCCTAGAAAATTTGCATCTCTTACTCATGATTGTGATATCACATTGTTCTCTAAATTTGTGAAAGTGCTCACAAATACATATTCTGGTTTATATATATATATATA
>NW_008591301.1:0-2811 GCF_000691845.1 Merops nubicus
AAAAGTATATGCAGACTATAAAGACCTGTTTAACCTTTCTATTGGATCTTCACACCCCTGATCCACCTCTCCTAGCTTGTCCTGTGTAATAGTATGCTCCCTTACATCTGAACTTATATCTAAACTATTGTTAAAAGTGCAAGAGAGGAGGCATTTTTGTGAACATTTTTCTCAGAAATCATAGTCAACATTTAGCTTCTTGGTTGCCCTCTGTACTATGGTGTGTTACTGCAGCTGCAGTATGTTACTACATCTTCAGTACCCAGTCTCCACAGCTTTACCTTGCCACTTGGTGATGTACCTGAGCTTTGGTCTTTGTTAACACATCCTGCAAGGTAGAGAGCACATGGATGTATTGTGGGTTTTTCCTACTTCCTGACACTCCACAACAGTCATCTCTTCCCCAGTCATCTCAAAGAGCTGTCTGGGTTTGGTTTTGTTGTGTTGTTGTGGTTTGAGGTTTGGAATGGGGTCGTGACCTTCCAGCAACTAGGAGGACCCCGGGTGGGGGTGAACCATTGTATTCCCTCCCCTTCCCACACACACTCTGATAAGAGGCAGGGAGTGGGGTCTAATTTCATTCCTGCCTTGGAGCTCGGAGAGGGAAGTTGTCCTTTCACTCCGTGGGACCCTGGAACCATTTCTGAGGGTTTTGTATATTTTATCTTTTGTATTATTCCCCTAATCTTTGTATATATGAAATACATATATAAGAAAATATTATTTTCCTTACCTCCCTTTTTCGTTTTCTGTTCCTTGTAGAACAATATACTTCATTTTTTTTTAAAAGTGTCTCTCTCTCTCTCTCTCAGGGGGGGAGAGGCGAGTCCATAGTTCTGTTCCGTGTGGGTCCTGCCCTGAACCCCTTTTTACACGGAACCAGGACATGTGTTTATTTTGTTTTTTTTTTTCTCTCCTCCTTGCAGTGTATCTAGTATATAACCATTCTCTTTCTATTTTTCATATAACTGATTTTTGCTCTCAGTACAATTCTGGTTCTGAAATTTTTCAGGCATTGAAGAGTTCCATCCTTCCAGCATAAGGTGATGAAGTGGTTGTATCAGAGTTTGGGATGGAAATCATTACCATGCTCAAGAGGAAGATACAGCCTCAGGTAAGTTATACAGGTCTTTTGTCTGTGAGAATCCTGTTTGCTATTTCTTATACTACTCCAGTATAGTGAACGAAGAATGACTTTTTGACTTCACCAGGAAAGGGAATATCATGCCCTCAAAAAATGAGGCGTGGCTGAGCGTGACCATGTAGGACATTCAGATCATTATGTTGTGCCCCTCAATATGTTAAGCAACTGTTTCTTCCATTAGAGAAGCAGGAGTGGAAAAGTAGTAAAAAGCTATGGCATTTATCAAGTTTTGGATTCCTAATAAAATATTTCTTATGAAGTTCAAACTCATTGTGGTGGAATATGTAGCACATTGGAAGATGCCTTTATTATAACTAACCATAAAGAAAGTATCCCTGTAGAGAAGAGATGATTCTAGTTCATCACAAGTTAGGTCAGTGTCTCTTGTGCCCAGTAACTGATTCAGAGATTCCATTTCAAAAACAATTTCAGGCAGAATCAGTCTGGCTAGTTTGGGTGTCTGAAAAACACTAAACTTTGGATCCTGAGAGAAATTTGCATTTCAGAAAGAATTCAGGGTCAGACACTAGATTTCTCTTGTCCCATGCTTATGAATCTAAACCAGTTAGAAACTTTTAAAGACCCATCTTTATGCATTTGTGTAATATAATAGCATAGAAATGAGTGTAAAATGCTTCTACTTAGTGATTTTTTTTTCCCTTCTATTTCTGCACATAATTTGGTTAGTAAAGTATAATCTTGAAAAACATATTCTTTGAATTTAATTTCTAGCAGGATACATATAAATGAGAATTGTACAGTGTCAATACGAAAATTTATTTTCTGTCATTTCAAGCAGCTACAGACAAATAGGAAGACAGACATTTTGCAGCAGCTTCATGTCACGGTGTTGGGTACTGTAATGTACCTGTGATGGATGCAGAAAATAACAGTGTCCTTATGGATTCCATGAATATGCAAAACAAAAAACAATCTCTCTTCAGAGTTTTACAGGCAAGTGTCTTTACAATTAAGTGTTTTTAATATCTAACTTAGACTCTGCTTTAGTTTGACTAGGCTAATTCATGTTTCTGATTTGGGTATTACTTGACATTTACTTGTCATTTATTCTGTGGTGTCAAGAAAACATGAGAGGTGTGTGAGGCAAAGGACTAGAAGGTAGAAATTGAGCTACTGCTGATACCTTCTTGAAACTCACGGTATCTCAGGCCTGAGAAAGCAAACGAGCTCAACATTTTCAAAGTAGAAAGGATTTAGATTTATATCTTACTGAAAGGTTAATGGGAAATGTGTCCAAATACCATGACTTTCTTTTCCTGTAGTCTTCTATGGAAATGCTAATCTAAAATTGCTTTGAGAGAGAATATTGACCAAAAAATAATTCAAAATGCTAGAAGAATCTGATGTTTTTCTACTTACCTTTATAATATGAGTAAAATAATTTTATTTGCATTGAATTCTGGTGCAAATGAGACTTTAACATATAGGATTTGTTGACATACAGAATATGGATTTGACTTTCCAGAGAATTAGTTCCTTTTTGCAAATTACTGACTAATCTGCTTTGTCTTTTTATTGGTTCAGGTAGATAAGTCTTTGCATGATGTACTTTATGCATAGATCCTATATTGCCACTACATAGTGTTGCTTTTAAAGATCTTGTGAGCAGAACTTCAGAATCACCCACGGGTACTGAGAGAGCTGGC
>NW_008591302.1:0-237 GCF_000691845.1 Merops nubicus
GGCACTCGGGGCTGGTGCCCTCGCTGGCGCGAAGCCAGCTGTCCACGGGACTTCCCCCCAGGAGACAGCCCCTACTCGGCCCTTGTCTGAACACCGCAGGGCGACCCGGCACTGTTCTGTCAGGAACCGAACCGGCAAGGGGAGAGAGCTCCGTCTCACAAGAAACACAGCCGTAAAGAACCTGCCCCCTTGGGAGGACAAGAAGGAAGGTTCACGCTCGTGGCAGGGGAGACGCTG
>NW_008591302.1:259-6998 GCF_000691845.1 Merops nubicus
GCTGCTCAGACACTAACTGCTTCCCCTCCCATCCACGGTCCTTCTAGGTCAAAAGCCGAGTACAAGGCAAAAGGGGCCTCACTCTACCTGGAATGCCTGGTAACTCACTGTCAGCTAGCCAAACATGTGCCATTACCTGATCACTCTGGCTGCCCAAGCTCCACCAGGTCCTCTTCGGGCAGCATCGTAATTCCCACGAGCATGGAAATACTTGTCAGCATTTGTATAGTTTGCCTCACGCATGTCCTGGTATGCTCTGAACATATCCCATGCCCCTGGGGAAAGCAGAGAAACAGAGATGATGTCAACCTTAACGAGACATCACAGAAATAGTTAAGTACCATTTCAGCCAGAAGCTGAAAGGCCCAAGGAGCAGTGACACAAAGAGGAACTCCTCCATCAACCTTTGCATGGGGGTTTGCCCACAGAAGGGGCCTGGGAGGCTGATCAAGGCCCGCTTCCAACAGCAGAAACCAGCAGGATCCCTAATGTGGAGCTACAGACCTTGCTCTGAGGTCTGTGTTCGCTGAACGCTGGTAAGCTGTGCCCAGGGAGGGTGTTCCTGAGACAGGCCTGTGGAGCAGCAGCTTACCTCCTATCGCATCCCAGACAAATTTTCCCCCTTCAATGAGGCCGGCATTTGCACACAGGACAAAGGAGAGCAGCAGGAGGCAGACGGCGAGCCTCATGGTTCCTGGCCCACGCCTGTGGGGCTGAGAGAGGAGAGAGGGGAGCAGCTGGGGAGCCCCGCTGCGAGACCAGAGGCCGCATCCCTCACAGCTGCCCTGGCGCCTGTGCCTAGCCCAGGAACCTGCTTCTCCCAACCAAAAAGTGATGCCCTCCGTGTGACCACAAGCTCACCTAAGGACTCCACAACAGAGCCAGATGGACATGAGAAACCTGCCTTCTGGCATTCCCTGCTGCTCCTGTCGTGAGCACAGCGGAGCCCCACAGGCTAGAGCATTGCTCCTGTTCCCCAGGACCAGCTACAAACACTGCAAGTTCAAGTATCACTCACCACTGCAGAAAGGCAAAGCCAAAGGAGATGGAGCTTGTCTTGTGTGCTCTCAGACTCACAGAGGGTATTTATAAACAATTCAAACCCCTCAAAAGAGGAAATTGGAAAAGACACCCATGGCTGGGAATTTCCCCCCCACACTTCCAACACAGAAAGTGTTATGGTAAGTCTGTCCCTGTCCTTGCTGAAAGTTCATGGCTCCTGTTACACAACTGTTCAGAAAGTACGTGGTGCTTCTTCAGCTGTCCATGGCACTGTTCAGTCCTCATTACAAGCAGGCCGAGAAACTGCTTTGAAGACTGGAGTGTTCCAGCTGGCTGATGGGTGACACCTTCAGCTCTTGAGCTGGACAGCTCGGAGGAGAAGGTGCCTCATTGCCTGCACTGTACATTGAAGCATAAGGTCGGGTCTGTGTCTGTTCATAAGGAATGCTCAGCTGCATTACCAGAATGGCTGCAGGAACTGCTAAGTGAAATTCCCAGCTGAGTGCTGGGATGACAAGATGGATTGCAGAGTTGATGGAATGGAAATTGTGAAGTACTGCTCCTCACTGCAAGACCAGCCACATACACCTACATGCCTGCTGCTGATGCTTTAAGATAGTGCATGCCCGTGCCACCAGAAGGAAGATCTGAGTGGTTTCTCCTGCCTTTGCTTGCTCTCACAGATCCTTCACAAGGGACTTCCAGCCCTTCTGCAATAGTAGCTCCATGGGACTCAAGTGAGCTAAACTAAAGGGAATTTTTGATGCAGCAGTAAACTTTTTACTTAAGGGGAAGTTCAGATCCATACATCCACAACTTTGCTAGATTTTAAGACCACTGTAAGAACTGTCAGGCCCTTCTGGCACAGTTCACAGTCTGAGTACCCACTGTGCTCCCTCTGATTAGGCCTCTCCTTGCTCCCCCCAGCTGACAACTGGCCCAGCTCTTTCCCCTGCAGAAAGCTCTGGGTTTGAGCATGGCTGTGCTGTAGAATAAACACACAGAATGTCTCCCCACCATGTGGTCTCATACATGAGGTAAGGAGTCTAAGAGAGCTTCACATGCCCTGCAGAAGAGGTATGTGTAGTTGTGTGTTCACTGACCAGTTAGTGCCTGCAGCTGAAGGGCAGAGGCACAAGATGAAAGAGGTGCAGTAACAACTGAGCCAACGCAGTGCCAGCAGCTAACCTTGGGCATCACCAGACTTCAAACAGGAATTTAGCTTAAGGGAAGAAGAGACTTTTCCTGCAGACAGGCCTGGGACAGCAGGAGAGAGATTGACTATGCTCTGTCTGAATGGAACTATCTGAGATGAGAATCTAAATCCTAGCCCAGTGGACAAGGAAAACTGGCAAAAAAGCAGGGGGCTTGACATGTCTTTGTCCCCCACCACCCATGAACTTGACGCTTCACAGTGTAACAGCCCAGTTACTGCAGAGACCGGAGTGCTGCCTCTGGCTGCAACTGTGTTCTCATCCCAGTGATGACTGACACCCTCACAGGACACGTCAGCTCAAGCGCCTTCTCTGCTGGCCTCCAGGAGCCCTGTCTGTCACCTTTGTGGTTTTGATTTAAAAAGAAAAACAAAGACAAACCACCAACAACTGGGAAATTACTCCTGCAAGCTGGAGTACAGGCTCACCAATGCATGTGCTGTTTTACCCAGGGACCTAGAACAGAACATTGCCTTCAAAAACTGACTTGAGAAACTTTTCCCTACTAGAGATCAGATATTTTGGATCATAGAGGATACTTCTGAGTCTTATGATGTGTTTCATTTTCTCTCCAGACCAAAATTTTCTGCAGAGAGCACAAATATGAGGATAACTGCAAGAAGGCAGGTGCCAGAGATGATGCTGAGAAGATCCAAGGTTGCATCTCCCTGACTTGTCTCCAACAAGAACAGCAGCAGTGACAGTAATGCTGGAGCTCCCTACAGTAACTGAGGGAAAGCATCAGCTTTGTGTTCAGCCAGTAGCAGCCCAAGCAGTGCTTTCCTGTGCCTCTTGGGTGAGCTGCTTTCCAGCTCACAGCCTTTGGCCCACAGAAACAAGCTCCTGCCAAAACTGTTGCTTTTGCAACAGAAAGTAGGCAAGCTGCCTCCGAGCCTGCAGACAGGTTTGAATGAAATATTCCTTTCCAGGGAAGTGCTAAAACACAGGGGACAGAGGACACGTGTTCTGAGTTTGTACATTCTGATGTAGAGATAAAAAGCAACCTCAAACTAGCTGCCCTTTAATTCTCAATATCTATAAATGCAAGCTACGTTCTGCAAACATTCTGCAGCGTCGTCATTGTGCAATCGAACCAAGTCTTGGATTGGGAAAGGGAATGAGGTGAATTCCCAGTTAGTCCTTACTTTTGGGAAGTTGTAGCACCTTACCCAAGTTTAACGGGCAATAATTCACTTCAGTTTTGCCAGGCTGCTGCCCAGAACATTTACTAGACTTACAGACATGTAGAACAACAGCAAACTTGGCCCCTCTTCAAGAAACAAATTGCACGTGCAGGTCTTTTTCTTAAATTTAATTCCCCACAGAGTTTTAACAATGATTCAAATAGAGAAATCATGTTTTGAGGCAGGTATGAGGCTTTTATATATTAAAAAAAACAAACAGTAACAATGCAACCAACACTGTTTCTACTTACAGTCACTCCAGGCAAATGTCCCTTTATTCATCTCTGCTTTTCAAGGGTCCCCTCCACCAAGTCAACCACCAAACCCAAGGATGAGGTGCAGCTCACCTGCTCCAGCACAGGCTGGCTTAAGGTCAGTGGTGACAGGCTGACAAGAGCTGGCAGGGGCTGTAGCTTTAGGATGAGGCATTGCTCTGTACAGCTGTAACTTGTAAACAGAGTAGCATTTCATGTCACACTCCCTTCACCTTACCTACATGAGATGAAAACACACCTATCAATAGAAACAGTAATTCTCCAACTCTTTATTGACAGCCTGTTGAAATTATCAACACAACTTTAGACACCAAATGTGAACAAACAGTTCCCATGATGTTAGTGGAGACCATTCTGACACAAAATTAAAAAAAGCTCCAAATGGAAAGTTACAATTTATTGTAATAAAAAAAAGAAGCCCCAACCCTCAATTCAAAGTTAACCAAGTGTACAAAAACCTCAAAGAGGGGTGAAAGAGACTGCTGTGTACACAAAATACATGGAGCAAATAAAGATGAACCATTACGTCCAGAGATAAGCCAAGTACATTCTTGGCAAGCCAGGCAACTTCCTCCAAGGAGGGGCAAGCTAGGCACAGCACCCACTGAAGCAGCAGCACACTCACTGGGCAGGGAAGAGAACAGGCACCAACACTGTGTGATCTGTGCAACCCTGCCACACGCTGCACGTGCCTGGCTCCTGGTCCAAGTCTCACTGTGAGATCATGGAGTGTTTCTGATAGAAGGGTCTGTGCTGTTCCCCATGCCAAAACCCAAACCCCAGAAGATTTCAGTTTTCTTTTTTAGAGGTAGCTCCGTAAAGGCTTTTCCACAAGCCACACTACTAGGGGATGAAAGCCTGCCACTAACTGTCTTCAACTGCAACTTCATTTCCACTAGTGAAGTAACAAACCCTCCACAATGAAGTCTTTCTTGCAATTGAGATGTAATAGTCAAGACTGCACCTCTCAAAAGTCTGAAAGTTGTATCACAGAATGTTAGGAGTTGGAAGGGATCCCCAGAGATCATCAAGTCCTATTACTGAGTCCTATTTTGATGCAAATAAACCCATAAAATACAGTAAAAAATAATCTTCTAAGGGAAATGACTAGGGAAATGGTCATCCCACTGGACTTGGCACTGGTGACCTCAGACACTGGGTGCAATTTTGGGCTCCTCCCTCCAAGGACATTGAGGTGCTGGAGCATGTCCAGAGAAGGGCAATGAAGCTGGTGAAGGCTCTAGAGCACAAGTCTGGTGAGGAGCAGTTGAGGGAGCTGGGGGTGCTGAGCCTGGAGCAAAGGAGGCTCAGGGGAGACCTTCTGGCTCTGCACAGCTCCTGACAGGAGCATGGAGCCAGGGGGGTGTCGGGCTCCTCTCCCAAGCAACAAGCAATAGGATGAAAGGAAACAGCCCCAAGTTGCACCAAGGGAGGTTTAGGTTGGAAATCAGGAAAAAATTATTGCCAGAAATGGTTGTCAAGCCCCGGAACAGGCTGCCCCGGGAAGTGGGTGAAATTCCATCCCCGGGCGTGTTTAAAAGTCATGCAGATGTGGTGCTTAGGAACATGGTTTAGAGGTGGACTTGGCAGTGCTGGGTTAACAGCTGAACTTCATCTTAGTGGCCTTTTCCAATGTAGAGGACTATGATTCTGATTCCATTGTCTTGATGTTTGTTGAAATGCCACAAGTGAGTCTACAGCCCGGCTGCACGAACAGATATGGGCAATTTGGAAATACTGTGCTTATAGTTCAACAGTGAGTTCACTTTACCATTTCATCTTTCAGTCAGCATTCTTAACCATTAATCCACTCCTGAGAGTAGTTCTCTCCCATTTTAAGACCTGGATCAATTAATGCATTTCTAATGGGTAAGATCAGCCCATATAATTTAAGTGAAAAAAAAACCCCAAACTCTTAACAAGCACTTCCACAGCAACTTGAAAAAGTCAATTCCATTTACAGGGAAATTAAACAAGTACAGGCTGAGATATTTCTGAGGAATGATGTCCCATGTTTGCAAATAAACAACCAATATTATACACCATAACTGAATACTTAGGGGCTTATATCCTTAACAGTTAAGTCATATAGACTCACAAAATAAATTCAGGAATTTTTATCTCAGAAATCTGTGATCTTGAAATTAAGATAAATACTATGTTGTTTTCATTTAGGTTCTACAGTTCAAAACTCATCTCCAAAGGAATAAGGAAGAATTGTCAACAGTTCTGGTCAGATACCTGCCAGATGGAGACTGACTCACAATTGCACTGAAGAGCCTGTCAAGTTTAAGAGGCACTTTAATATACAATCATTACAGCAGAAAATGTTCCCAGTTTCCAAGTTGTTTTCTATGCTTGTTGAGACCACAAAAACCGGTCACACCTTTCCAACATGGACTGAATGAGTGCTCTGCAATTAAAGCAAAGGAGAAAAAAAGTAAGTGAGGTAGTTAAAAACAAACAACAGAAAGAACTACAATTTTGGTGTGCTTTTGAAAGAAAAGTTTGTCAAAAACACAACTGTATTTCAGAAGCAACATCATGACATCACCATGCATGCCTTCTCTGGGAGGGACAGGTGAGATCAGTCAGTGCAGGACTCAGCAAGACAGGCATCTCCTTCAGAGAAAGCCCTTCACATACATCTTTAATATATGATTTCCCATTTCCTGATTTGCCATTTTCAAATGCCTATATTGCACAGTACTCAGCTCTTTAAAATAACAGAAAAGTTTTAAGCTGAGCTTAAAATCTGAGGTAAAAACGTGAAGTATTTTATCTCTTTGTTAACTGAAAAGCAAGTTTAAAGCATCACAAAGATCCCAAATGAACAGCGTGGACCTTCTGTGGATGTCTCATCTTACCTTTGCCTTTTCTCAGCAATTCTCAGTATCTCACAGACACCCGTGAATCTCTCAGACAATTCTAGTGTCAGGCCACACTCCTGCAAGAGAGGCAGGGCACGGTTTGGGCCGACGGCCTTGGCCAGCAGGAGCGCTACGTTCTCCAGGGCGACGCAGCCCGGGCTGGGGCTGGGGCTGGCGGCGGCGCCCCCGTTCTG
>NW_008591303.1:0-8334 GCF_000691845.1 Merops nubicus
AGCAGGGGTGCTGGATGAGATGATCCCAGAGCTCCCTCCCCACCCCACCACACTGGGGTTCAGTGAGAGCTCTGGGCAGTGTGCAGGTCTGTGGTCATCACTGCCTGGCATCTGTCCCTGTCACACCAGTGCCACCTGACGTTTCTCCTCCAGATCCTTCACTCCTCCTCCTGCACAAGCCTCTGCTCCCAGCCCATGGCTGCACTCAGCTCCCAGTTGACTCTCTGGATGCTCTGTGGTACCCTACACCCCTCCAACCAACCAACACTTCACAGCCAAATGCCTCCAAGCAGTGCACACACTCTAGAGACTCCTACCTGGGACACGGACTCCATGCAGAGGGTTTGAGAGGGCCATTCCAATCTCAGTCATCCCATACCTCTCCAGCAAGGTGTGCCCAGTGATGCTCTTCCACTTGTCCAGGACAGGCACGGGCAGGGCTGCTGAGCCTGACACCATTAACCTGCACAAGGAAACCCCACGTAAGAAAGACTCCAAGGGAATTTGCAGGCTAACCCAGGGTGACATCAAACCTGCTGCTATGTAAAACCTTAAGCCAGAAGCCCCAAAAGCCTTTTAACCACTACCAAGGATGTTCCACACAGAAGATCTTGTCTGATATAGGGTTTAAGTTAAGGTGGGAGAGACCCCTAGAAGAGATCCTGCAGTACAAGCTTGGGGTGCAGGACAAAGTCCTCTGTCTTGTGTTTTGGAGGGTGACACACAATGAGCATGCAGAACCCTTCTGGCTCTACCATGCCAAGGTGGGTCACAATTAAATAATGTCACCCTGGTTCTTGCCAAAGAGACACTAAAACACTGGGAAAAGGTGATGCTGAAAAGAAAACCTTAGTGTATGCACTTTGGGGCCAACCAGGCACCACAAGACCCCACCCAGAGGGGCACTGCTCACCTACCTGATGTTCTCCTGGCAAAAGGCATGCACGAAAGCCTGGGCTAGAGGTTTAGAGAAATGCTTCTCATAGTACTCTATCAGCTTGGCATAGATAGTGGGCACTGCCATGAAGACACTGACACGGGGAGATTCAGGGCTCAGGAGCCTGTTCCAAACCTAGAAAGGAAGAGAGCATCCAGGTATAAAAATACACCCTGGTGTCAGTGTAGAGTGTAGTGTCAGTGCTACCTCCTCAGCACCCTGAAGAGGTTCACAAGTGAGGGCTCTGCAAATGCTTCACGGGGCAGTGAGCCCCACCACTGCTCCTTCAAACAGTGGGAGTGAACCTGAGGGACAGGAGGGCAACAGGCTGGTCCAAAGCAAAGCCACCCTGGGCTGGTCACAGCCAAATCTCTGCTAGCTAAGGCTTCTGGAAAGTACAAGCAACTGGAAGCCTGAGGTGAGCACCTCATCCACATCCAGGACAACAGCTCCCAACCCTCATCATGTCCTTACTGCCCAAAGATCAATATTCAACTCTCACCCCACCAGTAGATCACCCACTTGCTTTCACTCTCCATGAGCACAAGGTGATGGAAGCTGCATTTTTTAGTACACAGAATCACAGGATGGTTTGGGCTGGAAGGCACATTAAAGAGCATCTTGTTCCAACCCCCCTGCCATGGGCAGGGGCACCTCCAATTAGACCAGGTTGTGCAAGACCCCATTCAACCTGGTCTTGAACACCTCAAATTGTTCCTCAGGACCAACCTCAACTCCCCCTGGGGCAACTTGAGGTTGTTTCCTCCTGTCCTATCACTTGTTGGCCCCCACCTCACTACAAGCATGATCCCCTGAAACAAGCCAAGACAGGCAAAATGCCTCTAAAAGGATCTAACCCCTACTACACTTCTGCCAGCCTCTTTCCCCAAATATCTTTTTTCTCTTTAGCCCCCCAATATCTTTCCCATTCGAGGTGCAGGATGGAGAAGGTCCTCTCCAAGGCCAGGGGGACCTGATCTCCTTGGCTCCTAAGAGCCATGGCCTTGGGCAGGGAGAGACAAGTGATCACAAGCAGGGATCAAGACCCTGCTGAAAGAATTGAAGGGAGACAACTGCTCAGGGCTGCTCGATCCTTGCTGTGGGATTTTTTTTTGCCTTCCCAAGTCCAGAGCAGCTGTGGGGAGCACAGGCAGACTTTCAGTCTGGCCAAAAAAAAAACCCAAACCCCAGATCATCACACCAAAACACAGCAGATCTCTCTTGCACCCTAGAGCCCCTCACGCCCGCTCAGCTCCTGCCCCAGATAAAATCCTCCCCACTGCTCCAGGCACAGGAACAGCTTTTTCCATGTCAGTTCGACTCGCCCCAGCAGCAGCCCCTTTCCTGAAGATAAGCAGCTGCCTTTGGATTCGTGCCCCCAGCTGCCAGGGTGACCTGCTGCCAGCCAAACCTCTCCACCTGCTCTGCCCCAGCTCCTACCCTCGCCTCTGAGTGGCACCGAGCAGCGAGCCTGGCACAGAGCTGGCAGCCCCCAGCCCCCCGAGCTGTCCAGAGGGCTTGAGCTGCCCAGCCAGCTGGAACAGCTACTGCTCCTCTACAGCTAGAACTTCATGGTTTGAGGGAAGGACCTGGGAAAGTGTTGTTGCTTGGGACTCAGTTCTTTTCCTTTTGCTTACTTGGTGGCTGAGGACGCCAAGTCCTGGACTTTGAGCTGGACTTTGCACCGAGTGCTCAGCAGACACAGGGAAGTGGCTGTTTCCTGAGGGAACACGTTCAGGAGACAGACCAAGATGCCTTTTAAGATAAACAAGGGCTAGAAACAGAAAACTTCCAACTGCAAGAAAGCAGGAGTGGGAAGAGCTTCCCCTCAGCAGCAAGGGCAGTGAAAGTCTTGGGCAGGCTTACAGGACAGGGCTGCCAGAGCCAGGAAACATCAGCAGAACTTGTGTTCCCAAAGCCTTCCCATCAGCCCAACATTCCTGATTTTCTCCCCCTCCCACTGCACACAAGCGTATCCGGGTGATTCCATGGGCTGGCCAGTGGGATCTTGTCATTGGTTGATTAAAAACAAAAACAGAGGAGAAAATGACACCAGTGGGTCCAAAACAACAGCCCCAGCTGTAAGATTTTTCCCACGTCTCTCTTCCAGCACACAGATGGTGAATGAGGACTGAGGGACACACAAGCTGCTCCAAGAGATGATTCTTCACACACCAAACTTCCCACCAGCCTCTGGACCTGCTAAGGTCACCTGAAGCAAGAGATCCAAGGCAGGAACTTTTCTTTCCAGAGGCCTCACCTTCAGCAGAAGATGTGTGATGCCATAAAATAGACAGAAACCACCAAATCTAACAACATCTGGGTGCATTCTGATAAAAAAAAACAAAACAAAGAGAAGGTGGCAACAACCATTTCTATGCTAAATCTTGCAAGACTTTGCCCAGTACAAGACTCCCCAAAACAGCCAGAAAAGATGCAGGCACAAATACCTAAAAAGCTGGAAAAGAAGCAAATCCCAGCATGGATTTTCCCATCAGTCCCCAAATGGATAATGGAGAGCCCATGCTGCTGCCTCTATCGACAGCTACAACAGCCCCTCTCTTCTACAAAATTATTGTATCATTTTCAGTTGTTATTGAATTTTTTTTAAGCCTTTTCAAAAGCAACAACAGCTCTAATGTGAGGTGAAATCATCCCTTTACTTCCCTTTTGATCCGTTTGTGTTTTGCATCGATTGCACAGCTGGCAAGGAAAAGGGCTGCCTGCAATTTTTGGAGCATCTGTGAGAGCAACAGGCAGAGACATGGCTGCAGCCAAACCAGCTCCTTGTTCCACGGGACCCTGTGCCCAGTGTTGAGGACAGAAAGCTCCTGTAACTCTTGACAACTCCCCTTGACAGGAGGATGAAGTCAGGTGGGGGTCGGGCTCTTCTCCCAAGGAACAAGCAGCTGGACAAGAGCAAAAGGCCTCAAGGATGCCCCAGGGGAGGATGGCGTTGGGGCTGAGGAACAATTTCTTCCCCTTGAGGGTTGCCCGGGGCTGTGCCAGGCTGCCCAGGGCAGTGGTGGAGTCCCCCCCCCTGGAGGGGTTTCCACGCCGTGGAGATGTGGTGCTGAGGGACACGGGGCAGTGGGGACCTGGCAGTGCTGGGGAAACAGTTGGACTCAATCTGAAAGGTCTCTTCCAACTTAAAACAATTCCATGCCTCTACAGAAGCACTAAAGGATGGCAGCACCACGTGCCCATATCCAGCACTGGTTTATCCCCAACAAAGGCAGACAGGCAGGACATGAGACAGGAGGGCATCCAGGGGAGCTGCTCTCACTGCTAGAGCCCCAGACAGCTCCTGAGCAATATGCAGAGAGAGAAACATTCTGCTCTTCAAAGGGAACTTGGGCCCTCAGTGGCTTCGTCTCGTGTTGGTTATAACCCTGAACTGTTTGTGCTCTGCACGACTCTGGTTTTAATCATTTATTCATCAGCACGGTTTGACGGCCCCGCCGCATTCCAGGCTGAAGCTTTTAAACCCTTCCTCTGCTGTAGGCGTACTGAAAGGAGCAAGTGCTTTCCCTGGGACCTGGGAATATAAGTAAATATGACAGGCTCGGGTTCCATTTTTTCCTCTTTCCCCACACACATCAAAAGACATTACTGCTGAACAGATGCTGAGGACAGACGGCAGATCTGGGGAGACGGGAAGAAAAACCGCTAACTTTTTAAAGCCAGGTCTGTGAGAAGTGATCAAACACCATCCATTCACCAGCGACCTGCTCCTCCCTCCACTGACAATGAAATCACCCCTCTGAAGCCTCCAGTTAAGGGATGAAAAGCCAGTTGCCTTTCCCCAGTTGAAACTGGAGACGCAACCCCCGGCGCGCTACGAGCAGCGCCTTTGCTGCGCTCGGTTATCGGAGATCAGGCTCCTCTGCTTGGATTTGCTTTTCTCTCAAAACCAAGCTGCAAGAGCTGCCCAGAGTGATGTTCAGAGAAGTGACAGAGCCAGGGGAGAGGCTCGCTGCAGTGTGAGCACTTCTCCTCCTTCCCGGAGGCAGCGTGAGCCCCAGATCTCCCAGCCAAGGCAGAAAGCCTCAGCCTAGCCTGGTTGGCACCGATAACGGCGGCAGCAAGGACAAGGAGCTTGCTCATGGGTACAGCACAGGCTGCTGGTTTGCAGGAGGAAGTCAGGGTTGTGACCACACCAAAAAGCAGCAACCCCCGAGCAACACCTCGAGGAGCATCAGGTCTGTGGCACCACGGGGGAGAAAAAGCTGCCACGGGTGACAGCACATCAGGGGAATTAGTCCCAAATCACACGCTAGCTTTGGGCACTCCTCATCCCTATTTCCCCTAGAAAGAAGGGTGCAAAGAAAACTAATTTGGATGGTTTTGCATGTGACATTGTAAAAGGGTTTGATTTTTAGAGGGCTTGATCCTTGGAGGCACCTCAAGTCAGACGCAGCAACGCTGGCACCAAAACAACAGCTCCTTTTGGAACTTGGGGGCAGTAAATCTGCATCCCGGCATATTTAGGATGGAAGCAGTTGCAGGGCATGGCCAGGGCTGTCATTCTGCAGGCTGCACAGCTCAGAACCTGCCCAGCAGAGCCACAGCTAGGTCACACCAAGGTGAGATTTCCAGAAGCTTCCCCCATCGCTCAGAGAGGGGTTTTTTTCCCCTTCATGCCTTTGAATACTTTTACTTCCCACTCTGCACTCAAAACTGAAAGACCTCCTGGGATCTGATCTCACGTTTATCAATGTGAAGAGCTGGCAGGGAGTCTTTTGCTGGTAGAACATCAGTCCCTTAAGGTGAGATCTGAGGTGGTCCAAGGCAAAGACAAGCTGTTCCCCTTGTTCAAACTCAGAGGGAAGCCACTTTGGCCAAAAACCTGAGCAGAGGATCCTGCAAAGCAGACACTGACCTCACGACTCGCTCCAAAAGGCTCCTGTCCACGTGGCACCTGACACAGCCAGGTCCTGGTGAGGAACAGGTATGCTGATGTGTGACTGTCACAGCAAAAGCACCAGCACAGAGAATCCCCTGGCTCCCCTGGGTCTGTCTGTCCACACTCACTGACATTTCCATCGAGTGACAGTCACAGGGTGTGCTCAGTCTGAGCAGCCGTCACCGAATCGATGCAGGGGGGAAGACAGAGAGGGAGCCACTGGGGAACGGATGCTCTGATGTCTGCCTGGTGCAACCCCAGTGCTTCAAAAAGCACTTCCTCGTGGGCTTTCTCTGATGCCCAGTAAGGAGAAAACTCACCTTGTGTTCCTTCCTTATGCAGAGGCATTAATTTCTTCTCCTCTGGCCACCGATCTGCACAAAAGCTGTACATATCTAGCATCCTTAAAAATTCTGCTCCTGCATAAGAAAGAAAAGCAGCAGGAGAGAAACACTGGCTGCCTGCAGCCAGGAACAGAGCAGCTGGAGCACCCAACCCAGCCTGGAAGTGGTTTAGAACGGGAGGATTGTGCTGGGAGTCCACAGGAGGACTCTGCCCACTCTGCACAGGTAGAAGCACTCAGAGCTCCCACCATCACCAGGCAGCACCTGAGAAGGGCTCCCCGAGGACACACACTGCACCCCGAAGAGTACACGCACCAGAGGACTTAGCACATCATGTGCAAGCAGACTATAACACTGGAAATTAAGGGTCCATTTATAAACCCTTTTATTAATAAATGATTAATAGAGGCAGCCGTATTTTTTAACAACTGACAATAAAAAGATGCTACGAAAAGCTTAAGCAAGACAGTCTTAACAGATGGTGCTGTAAAGTGAATTATAACATGTACAGTAGCTAGTGCAAAGTAATGGATGTCCTCATTTAATAAAAAAAAATCTGATTTTATGCAGCAACTTTCACGCTTGAGGCATCTCAATAGACTTTAATGAGCCCTGGTGGCCTCGGCAGTGACTCGCATGGAGCCCCGGCCATCAGATGGTGTTTTAGTGAGAGAGTAGATGTTGGTCAGGACACTGGGGTTACTCCACAGACCTGATTTCTAACCTTTCCTTGGACAGCTCCCAAAAAGCAGACAGAAGGGTCTGAAAGATGCCACCTCCTAACACTGCACTGCAGGGAACAACAAGAAAGCCTCGGCCCCAGGGCTTGAAATGTCTTCTAAGAAATCAAAAAAAAAAAAAGGCATTATTACCACCACTGAAACCAGACTGGCATCTGTATCCACGACTATAAGGCAGGCCGCAAATTATGTAATTTAATAAACACTGTAATAATAAAGTATTTATTTTGTATAATGAAGTGTTAGTGATTAGAAACCAAACACACATCGGGCATGCTGCTGCGGTTTCTCTTGAACCCTTGCCAGTATCACTCAAGGCTAAATATGTCTGCAGCAGGTTGAGAGTAAGTTCCTAGCCTTGTTTTGATCAGCCTGTCAAGTGTTTTAGCTGCCATTCGAGTTTCTTTATATCACACTCTGATGGGCTGCCTTCTCAAGGTGCAGCAAAGGGGCAAAAAAACAACCCCCAGCACGCGGCTAAACTCCGGCTCCTTCTGGAAAACCCTCCACCAAAACTCTGCTGCTTCTCCAAAAGCTGATTTCAGTAGCAAAGGGCATTTTGTAAACAGCTGGTGAAAATAGACTGGAGCTGAAAGGCAGCCTGCATTAAACTCCACAAGAAAGCCTTATTTACCCTCGTGTGCCTGCTTTGTAGTGTCGATCAAACCGCGTTCGGCTCCCAGGGGAGGCCCTTGGAAAAATAAAAGAGAATAATAATAATAATAAAAAAAAAAGAAACAGAACAGCAAATGCTGTCCTTCAGAGCCTGAACACACCCCAGAGCGCTCGGGACGGGGTCCGGAGGGCGCTGGCTGTGGCAGGGACACTTGCCCCCCCAACCTCCCTGCCCAAGTCCAAGCTCCAGGGCCAAGCAGATCCCTCCAGTGCTGTCCCCACTTGCCCTCCACTTGTCAAGTCTCTGAGCAAAGCTCTACCCCCCAAAGACAGGTGGGGTGTTCTGCTCCCCCACACCTGAACCCAACCTTCAGTGTCAGCTTGCAGGCTTGCAGAGGTGGGGAGAGCAGGGACAAACAAGGGTACAAGGGATACTCTGTCAGGGGTGGCCCAGGACGTGGAGAAACACACCCTCCAGAGGCTTTGCTCTGGGCTCCCAGCACATCCTCCTGCCACCTCAGCAGCTTCACCAGGGCCAGGGAGCCCCAGCTCTGGTGGGGCACACGTCTCTACTGCAGCCTGAGCTTTTAGGGTAACAGCCTAAGTGTGGGGGAAGACGATTTGGCAGTGACCACCAAGGAGAGAGCACTGGGGATCTTCCTGTCTCATTCTGCCACAGCACCCTACCAGCTTACTGAGGACATTCCAGAACCTCAGCACAGTGGGGTTGGAAAGGACCTCTGGAGATCATCTCCTCCAACCCCCCTGCTCCAGCAGCTCACCCACAGCAGG
>NW_008591303.1:8414-16226 GCF_000691845.1 Merops nubicus
GTGAAAAAATTTTTCCTCCTGTTCAGAGGGACCCTCCTGAATTCCAGTTAGTGCCCATTGCCCCTTGTCCTGTTGCTGGGCACCACTGACAAGAGTCTGGCCCCAGCCTCTTGACCTCCTGGGGGCCCTTTAGCTCTTGCTCAGCACTGATCAGATCCCCTCTGAGGCTTCTCTTCTCTGTGCCTCAGGGCTCTCAGGCTGTCCTGGCACAGAGATGCTTCAGTCCCCTCAGCAGCTTCACAGCCTCCCCTGGACTCTCTCCAGTAGTTCCCTGTCTGTCTCACAAGGCAGGCCCTCTGGGATTCTGGGGCTGTTCCACCCAAAGGATCAGTGCTCATGCAGAAAGAGGATGTTCCAGTGGCAGAGCCTCCCTGACACAAAGGGAAGTGGACATTTTCTGTGGCTGCTTCTTCAAGCAGCAGAAATAAGCAACAAAGAATCACCAAGTGGCTCAGACCAGAGCCCAGGCTCACCCTCACCTGACAGCACCACAGTCAAAGGCTTCCAGGTGTATCCCACACCTCAGCTCTTGGTCCTCTCAGTGTGACAAGGCCACCCAGCATATGAATAAACATGACCAGGTTAAGCAGCTTTAGTTACCAAGCAAGAGCTTGACAGGCTCTTCCTCTCTCCCAGGGAGTTCTGTATGGACAATACACATCTCCTCTCTGCTGGGAGGTGGCAGCAGCACCTGAAAACCCAACTGCTCCCTTTACAGTGACACTCCAACGTCCCTCACAACACCACAAGACCCAGGTGACCAGTGCTGGACCCCAGGAGCTGGTAACTGTAGACACTGTTCCACCTCACTTTTGGTTGTCCTGTTTCTAGTCCCTTTTCTCCCTCTATTTAGGTCAGCTGCCTACCACCACAGCAAGGAATAAAAGAGAAGCAGAGCACTAGGACTGTCTTGGTTAGCAAGCATTTTAAGTGGTGAGTACCAGTGTTGCTCTTACCTGGGCTGCAAGGAACTCTAAAGCCCACGTTCTGTCATGTGGTAGAACACAAAAGACCAAGGACATAGGATTGGAAGGGGAAAATGCAAGCTACTGAAAATGCCAACAGGCTCCAAACAGCACACCACTAACCCACAAGAGGAAAATCCAGTATTTCCACCTTTCTGGTACTAGGAATCACAGAATCATTAAGGTTGGAAAACACCTCCAAGATCATCAAGTCCAACTATCAACCCAACACTCCCATGACCACTAAACCACATCCCCAGGTGCCACATCCACACGTTTTTTGAACCCCTCTAGGGCTGATGACTCCAGCACCTCCCTGGGCCAATGCCTGACCACTCTGCCAGGAAATAAGTTCTTCCTAATATCCAGTCAAAACCTCCCCTGGGGCAACTTCAACCTGTTTCCTCTTGTCCTATCACTGGTTACTTGGGAGAAGAGACCAACCCCCACATCACTCCAACCTCCTGTCAGAGCTGTAGAGAGGCAGAAGGTCTCCCCTGAGCCTCTTCTCCAGACTAAGCAACCCCAGGTCCCTCAGCCACTCCTCACAAGCCATGTTCCTTGACCTCTCACCAGCTTTGCTGCCCTTCTCTGGCCACACTCCATTCCCTGAAGGTCTTTCTGATCCTGTGCTGCCCAGAACTGGCCCCAGTGCTCAAGCTGTGGCCTCCCCAGTGATGAGACCAGGGGCACAATCACTTCCCTACTCCTGCTGGACACTTTTTTTGATCTAAGCCAGGGTTTTGGTGGCCTTCTTGGCCATATGAGTGCACACTGGCTCATGTTCAGCTGGCTGCCAACCAGCCCCCCCAGGTCCTTTTCTGCCAGGCAGCTTTCCAGCCACTCTTCCCCAAGCCTTACTCTGGGTGCAGATGCTCTTAGCTGGTATGAAGAAGAGCCCACCTCCAGTGAGAGACCCTCAACACCACAAGGAGAGGCAGAGAAGTGTTACAATTACTTTACTTCATGCTTAAACAAGTTATAGCCTCCAGAAGAGCACACTGCCCCCAGACTGAGCAGCCAACCCAAAGGAGTTTTTAAACAGACACTTTGTGAACTGCAGGCCTGGTGGCTGAAGAGGCTGGAATTCTTTAAGAACTTATTTCCAAAGTTGCTCTAAGTGCAAAGCATGGGGTCTCACTGCTGAATTTCAAAGACAACGTGCAATCCCTCCAGGCTTACCATCTGTGCATCAAATTCAGGTAGCATGATGCATGTGGCTCCCACCCAGAGAGGACACAGGAGCTTATTGATCACCCCGTGGACATGATGCAAAGGTAGCACGTGCAGAATAACATCCTCCTTCTTCCACTCCCATTTTTCAACCAGCCCTGTGGTCTGTGAAGGAAGCACAACCCAGTGTTAAGGCATGAGGAAAGACTCTCCCAGCTTGAAAAACCCCAGCCCCCAGATCCCCTGGCCACAGCCAGCAGCAGAATTCCCACCCCTCCTGGAATGATGCCTGGGCACACAAAAAAAACCCTCATCTTTCCTTCAGGGTCAGCATGAGCAAAATCCTCACCACAACAGTCAAATACCAGAGGAACACTTTCCATGCCTTCATGTATATCAAAGTCCTTCCTCGTTACTGAGAAATAATCAACAATGATTTGAAGGAGGACTTGCAAAACTATTATCCTGGGGCTGCACAGGCAGACGTGGCAGAAATAGTAATAAAGCCCCTAATTTCCCCAGAACTCTGCTGACAGAGCTCAGATACCAATGACATGGGGCTTTTAGCACCTGTAAGGCATAGTCAGTAGGAGCAGCAAATCACTGAAACAAAAAGCAGGTTTCATGCTAGTAAAATAAAATATTAGCATATCAGCTTCTAAAATACTCTGCTATGAAGGAATAATTATCTAAAGTGATAGACCTCAGGCTTCTGGGTGAACAATACCCCTCAGAGCCTGGCATTAGCAACTGGAAAGCTTATTTCCAGCCAGCTAAAAATAAAAAAAAAAAGGTATTTGAACAGTGGAATTTACTCATGACATTCATAGCTCTCTTCCTCCACAGGGCAGGGAGCAGGTTTTAGGCTTTCTGCAAAGACAGCCCAGAAGATGGTGGCTGCTCGGGCCACCTCCCAGATGATTGGCATATTTGTAAAGGAGGAGATTCTTGGCCTGATATAGCCAAGCTCTGGCTCAATCCATCAAGGCTTTCACAGCACTCCCAGCACTGCAGGAGCCAAGCACCCGGAATGAGGCAAGCTCTTGGAGGTGTCTGTAAGGCAGGCTGTGTTCCCTGCCCTTTTTCCCCCTCCTGGCAGGAGTCTGTGGGTTGCAGGCAGTGATAACCAACTGGTGAGGTAGTCAGCAGGCTCATCCAAACTTTTAATTCCTTTTGGCTCAGAAAGCTAATGGATTTTTTTGCCTTGGGGATAGGTAGCTGAATAATGCACAGGCTTCACACAGCACTGTGCTGGGCTATGTTCTAGAGCAATTAGGGCAAAGAGTCTCTCCTAATCACAGGGAAGAAAAGGTGCAATGAAATCAGGCTTTTTACAACATGGCTCATCTCTCCTGCTTTCCAGGAAAGCAGGGAGAGGAATCCATCTACTCCTGGCTGCAGCTGCAGCATAGCAGCACCCAAAGGACAAGGTTTAGAGCCTCAAACTTCCTTCTGCATGTTCACCTTAAAAGCATTGAGGACTTTTGAGATACAGCCCCACAGCTCTCTGCAGGAATTTGGTTGTGGGAAGGTGTGTTGGCAACCCCAAAATTGTCTCTGAAGGCCAAGACCTCTGTAACCTGGCATGAGCTTTGCAGAGGGTTCTCCAGTTAACAAGAGGAAGAAGCTACTGGAGATCCAGAGTCCAGCAGAGGCTATGAAAATGCTGAGTGGACCTGAGAATCTCTGTGCCAGGCCAGGCTGAGAGCCCTGGGGCTGTTCAGCCTGGAGAAGCCTCAGAGGGGATCTGATCAGTGCTGAGCAAGAGCTAAAGGGTGCCTTGGGGTCAAGAGGCTGGGGCCAGACTCTTGCCAGCAGTGCCCAGCAGCAGGACAAGGGGCAATGGGCACAAACTAGAACCCAGGAGGTTCCATCTAAATATAAGGAGAAACTTCTTTGGTGTGAGGGTGGCCGAGCCTGGAGAAGCTGCTCAGAGAGGCTGTGGAGTCTCCTTCTCTGCCATCAAACCTGCCTGGGCGTGACCCTGGGCACCCTGCTGTGGGTGACCTGCAGGGAGGTTGGATGAGATGATCTCCAGAGGTCCCTCCCAGCCCCACCACGCTGGGATTCTGTGAAGGCAGCACTCACCACAGCTTGCACATTCCCATGGGTGCTGAGGACACCTTTCGGTCTCCCTGTGGTCCCACTGGTGTAGATGATCATGGCTCCTCTCTCCTTCCACGAGGAGCAGGCTGCCAAGGGACCCTCTTCCACGGCCACGGGGCTCTCGGAGCCGTCGCCGCGGGTCCCGAGGAGGGGCAGGAGGGGGACACCCAGCTTCTCAGCACTCGGGGCCATCCTCCCCACGTACTCCTCTGCTGCCAGGAGCAGAGCACTCTGCGAGTCCTGCACCACGTACTCCAGCTGCTGCAGGGGGTGCTTCCTGTAGAGGGGCACTGCCACACCCCCGCTCAGCCACGTGGCCCACTGGGCCACCACGTACGAGGCGTCGTTGGGACACAGAAACGAGACCCTCTCCTCCTTCAGGTCCCTGCTGGAGCAGCCCAGAGCTCTGCAGATCTCCCGGGACAAGCGCAGGCTGCGGGTGAGAAGGTCCCTGTACGTGTGCTCGCCGTTTTGGTCGATGATGGCAATTTTATCACCAAAATTCAAAGCCCTAGTGAAGACGGGGGTGACATCGCTGCTGGAGGTGGCCCAAGTGGTTTGCAGACCCCTGTGGGGGCTCTTCTGTCCACTCAAGGCCCAGCTGCAAGGGTGCCAGTACCAGGTGAGGCGTCGCAAGGGCCGGCTGGCCCAGGGGAAGAGCAGGGTGACCAGCATCCTACCAGCTTCCCAGTGATTCTGCAGAAAGCAATGATAGGAACAGATCGGCGTGTGCAGCCATTCCCCTGGGGCTCCTGCCCCCAGAGGAAAAGTGGCAGGCTTCATTTGAATAATACCCACTCTATTATTAATGTTGATGCTTCAGATTGCTGCATCCCCACCACGCTGGGCCCTGCCCGGGTGGAACAAGAGACACAGACCCCTCCTTACACAGCCTCCACACCCCCAAAAATCAGCCCGATTTGAATTACAAAATCCTTCCCATTGATCAGTGATATTAGGACTTTAAGTAGTGGCTACTTGAGGTGCAATTCTACCTCAGCAGGACCAGAATTTAAGGAAATTAAATCATTCCAACAGTACCTAGCTCTCAGTTTGCAGTTTCCACCGCTCTGGAAAACCATTGCCTTGCTTTGTGCTTCCAGTGAGGCAGCACAGAGCTAGACACGAAATCCAAGCCTCCTAAGGCTGAGCCCAGTGAAGGATTGCCTCCTGGGTGAGCTTTCCTTTCAGGAGCAGCACATCAGAGCACAGGGAAGTGCCCAAACCCTCCCACCTGATGGCTCATCCATCACAAACGCCTCCGCGGCTCAGAAGCTTTCTTAGGTGAGAGCCCAAGCAGTTAACAGCTTGCCACCAGCTGGTTTTCCCACCAAACAGCAGCAGGGAAGTGCAGCCACCCACACGCTGACCTGTGGGTTTGGTACTTCTCCAAATCCCAAACTGGCAGCACCCAGAGCTGGGCAGAGCATCACCAGGTTCCACCTGGGCAGGCAGAGCTTGATCTGAGCCCAGCCCGGCGGCTCCACCACAGCAGTGACACAGGGAAAGCCACCAGAAGGGGACAGGGAGGAATGTCAGCACCACAGGAGGCTTTACAGGAAGATCACAGGCTGGCACAAACGTTGTGCATTCTGCCTTGGTGCTCAGACAGCACAATGACATCAAGCTACTCACACACAGAAGTCAGCCCAAAAGCTTTCGTGGTAAAGGGCAAAGTCTTATTGCATTGGACACGACCTGGATCATCCCACAGAAACAGCAGCAAAAAGGTTAATTCACAGCCCAAAAACTCTAAGAATAAAACAGGGAGATGGGAGCCTGGGGGACTACAGGGCCATGAAGCAGAGGAGAGCCTGGCACACCTGAGAGGAGAGGAAGAAGCAATAAACTGAGAGAACTGAGACTCCTCATCTGCACAGAGCCCAGGGCTAGGAGCTCAGCAAGGAGAGCACCTTCACTGACAGGGGGACAGAGAACAGGGCTGTGCCAAAAGAGAGGGATTTACAGCTCAGCCCAGCTCATGGCTGCAATCAGCCACCAGTGACACATCCCCAGGGACACACCACGACGAGAGGAGATACCCAAAGGATGAGGACTTGTGACATCTCCTCGATGCTGCCAGTGACACCTTCATTTTTCACAAAGAAACTTTTAGAAATGCCTATTAGTGGAGTGGCTCAACTCAGCTCCCAGCTCAGCTTCCCACCATGAGGAGGAGCTGAAACTAAAGGGATCCAGAGGACAGGCAGCTGCTCAGGGAAGTGCCTAACCCAGCTCAGGCTCCTCAGACATCCCTGAGCAGCACCCACAAGTGGTTATTTTTGCCTTGCCACCACTGCAAGCCCCTGAGCCTCCCCCAACCACCTTCAGAGCTTTTCTCCAGCCAGAAAGCAGCTTTGCACCCATTTTCTTTTGCATACCGACCTCAGTTTCTGCTTCTGCAAAAGAAACTTGTGATTTTTGTGCGGAAACATCTGGGAGGGCAAAGAGGTTTTAAAGGCAAGAGTGTGGTAAATATTTGCACTCAGGATGGAAAAAACAAAACGGGTCACGACAAAGCTCGTGTGACATCTTTCCACTGCTCTGCAGAGACCAAAACATAAAGAGACAACACCAGCATAACCCAAAGCAAACCAGCTCCTCCTGACCTGGACCAAGGCAGGCTCCCTGCAGAGATGTTAATGACCCAGCCATTAGGAGGGGCTTTAATTAGCAGCAATGTTTGCCCCTGGCCTGCACTGCTCCTTGGCCAGCCCTGGAGCCGGTGTTAACTGCTGATTCAGATTCCCCAAAAAAAAACCCATTATCCCCGTGCCACAGCACCAGGCCAGGTTCCATGGAACAACAAGCAGCAGCACCCTGAGCCAGGCCTGAGCACCTACAGACCTTGGAGGATTGGTGTTGCCTGTGTGCACAAACTCACAGACACAGGGGACAAGGTGAAGTAACTGCTGGGGCTGTTTCCTCTTCCCTGTCTGTCACTGGGCAGATGATCACAGAATCATTTTGGTTGGAAGAGATCTTTCAGATCATCAAGTCCAACCCTTCCCCAGCACTGCCAGATCCCCACTGACCCGTGTCCCTCACACCACATCTCCATGGCTTGGAGACCCCTCCAGGGGTGGGGACTCCACCACTGCCCTGGGCAGCCTGTCACAGCCCTGGGCAACCCTCAAGGGCAAGAAATTGTTCCTCAGGGCCAATCTCAACCTCCCCTGGGGCACAACTTGAGGCTGTTTCCTCCTGTTCCTTGGGAGCAGAGCCCGACCCCCACCTGGCTCCAGGCTCCTGTCAGGAGCTGTGCAGAGCCAGAAGGTCTCCCCTGAGCCTCCTTTGCTCCAGGCTCAGCACCCCCAGCTCCCTCAGCTGCTCCTCCCCACACGTGGGCTCTAGACCCTTCCCCAGCAGCTTCACTGCCCTTCTCTGGTCACACTCTAGCCCCTCCAGGTCCTTCTTGGAGTGAAGGGCCAAAACTAAACTCAGGATTTGAAGTGTGGCCTCCCCAGTGCCCAGTCAAGGGGAATGATCCCTGCCCTGGTCCTTCTGGCCACACTAGTGCTGATCCAAGCCAGGATGCTGGTGGCCTTCTTCGCCACCTGGGCATCAG
>NW_008591303.1:16457-16894 GCF_000691845.1 Merops nubicus
CAGATCAACACACCCACTGAACCTGGTGCCAGCTGCAAACTCGCTGAGGGTGCCCTTGATTCCTCCATCCAAATGACTGATCAAGACATTAAAGAGCCCAGGCCCTGGTGCTGAGCCCTGGGGACACCACCATCATGGCAGCACAGCAAACAAGCCTTTGCTGCCCTGGAAGAGAAATCAGAGCCCTCAGCCTCCACTTTCCTACAGCTAAAGGAAGAAGGGAAAGCAGCTGGGGAGCTCACACCCCCTCCCAGCACAACAAACCAGCCCGTGAGCTGGAAGCCACCATGGGCTGCAGACCCCACAGCACACACCCCCCTCTCCTAGAAGGACGTGGGGAGCGGTGGAAAAGATTTCCAGGATTTCCACCCTCAGCCCCACACCCTGCTCCCACCCAGCCTGGGAGCAGCAGCAGGAAAACTCCTCACCTCACCCTT
>NW_008591304.1:0-3694 GCF_000691845.1 Merops nubicus
CATTCCAGGCCTCAAACCACAACACCAGCATACAAAAAACCCAAGAGGAGTGTTTCAAACCTGTGCCCTCTGATACCACTTAAGAGAAAAACACTGGTCTGCTTTCCAACAACCCATAATGAGCTAATTAAATAAATTAAGTCTATGGTTAATAGTTTCAATTCACTATATTCAGAAACCTGTATGTACTAGAGAAAATTTCAAGGGATTTTGAAGTCTGAAAAAGATGAAGACTGCTAGCCTAGCCTAACGTGCAAAGCAGCCTAATGCCGTGGAGGGAAATCAAGTTCTAATCCTTGCCACAGGGCCATGGGTGAACAGCAAGGTCAGGGCAAGAACCAGCCTTCCTTATGGGCTGGGAGTTTGCCAACAGCCCTAAGCCGCTGAGTATTTTGGCACTGGTATCATGATTCTGTGACCAGTTTTCAGGCTGTCAGTGTGCTGATGCAGAACTGGAAGTGTTGAAATCTGAAAGCATTGTGCAGGACAGAAAATCCTTTTTTTTAACAATTCTCATTTCAGTGGAGGAGATGGTAGCATTCCCATAGAGCCAAGCTGACTGTGTGGAAAGGCTGAGGGGTAATGAAGGTGGCAGCACAAAGAGGTAAGAAAAGGGAACCTGAGCTATAAATAGCACTTCATAAGGCTGAAAAAATAATACTGGAGAGAACTTGAGATGATAAATTATTTCCAAACCTACATTTCTTGTAAAGAATCTGCACAATAAAAATATCAACTTTTATGCATGCTGATATAGGAGCATGTGAAAGATTTTAAGGTGGAAGAAACAAATCTGGAGCTCAGACCAAGAGTAAGAAAGTTCCATAGGTGTTAGTAGCAGCAGCACTCTGAGTAGGGCTTCGGCAGCTTTGCCCCACACAGGCTCCGTGGGGCAGTGGGGGCTGTTCCAGGGGCACAGGGACATCATGCCAGGCACAGCTGGCAGAGCCTGGCCGTGACACTGGGTGCAGATGTGGCACAGCGCCCATCCCTGAAGACCATCAGGGGCATGCAGATGTTAAAGCTGATTTTGTTCTCAGCTGCCCTCACTCCTCAAATTTTGGTGAGCACCCACATACAGAGAACAGATCCTACAACACAATATGCTCGTTGTGGGCAAAACCCACAGAAGGACCCACGTCCAACGGACTGGGCCGTGCTCATTGTCAGGGTGCTGGGCCTTCTCCCAGCCCACGAGTCCTTCTACGCAAGCAGATGACTGCTGCCTGCAGAGCACAAGCAGCCCTGCCACGGAGTGCTGGTCCTGTGCCAAACCCTCTGTCATCTAGCAGGAACCCCCAGGGCAGCAGAGTCAGGCTTAGGTTTGGGGTCAGCACTTCTTCTTTATATGGAAGGTAAATGTTTTCATTTAAAAGTTGATATTTACCTTCAACCTTCCCCACTCATCAGGTGCTTTCCCAGAGGAATTTGCTTACTGCTGCCTATGGTAATAGCAAATGAATGTGCAAGTGTGCCCAGCCTTTGCTATCCTTTTATTAGCACTCTGGAAGTTGCGGGTGAGTTGGAAACCATCCCAAACACAATTTTCACAAGGCTGTTGAGTGGAAGAAGTACATTTAGAGGCACCATCCTAATGCTCAGAAATGCACACCTGCAAGACTGCATGCAAAAAGGGGATATTGAGATATAAATATCCCTACTAGGAGGCACAGCAGTCACCAGCCTGGAACTTTCTCCTTTTATTTAGAACTATGGTGAGGTGGGTACATAGAAAAAAATCTGGTTTGATCAACTCTCATACATGGGGTTTTCTTTCATAGAATCATAGTTTTCTTTCAGAGAGCAAATATATTTTATCTTCATTCACATGTAAGGAAAAACCTATGGTTACAACAGAACAATGAACAGAAGAGCAGATGATACAAATATTAGCGGAATAAATAAAAAAATAACAATTCTAATAACAAATGGAAACAAATGACTGCTGATAAGACAGTTTAGGGGTACCAGCTGGGGAAAATTTTTGAGTTTACCACATCATCTTTGCTTTTCTCTTATAGCAACACTTTTTTTTTTTTTTTTAAATCAGAAAATCCTGGCAAGAAATGCTGCCTGCAGTGGTTTTAATTTTGGAAATGATCTGTGTTAAGACTGGAAGTTAAAAGGCAACAAGTGGTACCAGCCTGTGCCTCACCACATGTCACAGCAGACTGATGCCTGGCATCTGCCCCCAAATACCTACATTCAGCCTCTGGCACTGAAAGTGAGCAAGCCAGCACAGCAAGGGGGCAAGGAATGGAAGCAGGCAAGCTTGGGTCCCAGATCCTCATATGCGTGGAACTCACAGTATGCAGTCACTGAGTAAGCAACCCGAGTCCTTGTGTGGGGCAAAGAGCAGCTGCTGTGCCCCTGCCAGCGGTGACAGTTGAGTAAGAAAATAAAGAAAAATTAAATTGGGATGCTCTACAATTGGTCCAAGGTCTATTCCCTGGGAAAAGAAATCCTACGCCATGGTCAAGGCCAGGGAGACAGTCTGGTACAAGTTACTCCTTATACAAAGATTTCATTGCTAGGAGTATTAGAATAAATTTTCTGAGTACTTGTTGCCTTGACACTTCAAACTCCTCATCTAACCCTGGGAGTTGTGAAGGTACGTACAAAGCTTCAAGGTGGAAAAGGGAAGGGCAGGTCACACTAAAAGGTTTTGGCTTGATTCTTAGTTCTTGTTGCTTCTATGACAGGGGAAAACAGCAGAGGAGTTGGTGCATTTTTATTGTATGATACAGTGAGACAGGACAGGGAAAGGGAACGCAGGTCCCGGTATTACAGCAAACGTTGCAGAGAGTTAAATGGTAAGCAAATGCTATGTCATATATACAACCAAGAGACTACAGGCAGGGCCTTTCTTGCACAGACTTGTTACTTAGCATTCTATAACTCACTGCCAAATCAAAAATACAATTACCGAGATCCCACTGCCGAAGCAAAATGTAGTTCGAGTTCCAGGCAAAGCTCAAAGTTCAATTACCCTGTGGCGAATCAATCAAATGTATGTGCAGCAAGCAATGAAATAATACAGATGTCACCTCACTCCTTTCAGCTGAATGCAGGTTTTCTTCTTTTTAAAAAATCAGCAAGTAGCACTAGGAAATATTTACAAAGTTCACATTATGCAGAAGATAAAAAGGCATCTATCAGTGTGATTTAGAGCCGCAGAGAACAGTGTTCAGGGCACGTGGAACAATAAATAATGAATTCACTGCTAGTAAAGTACTGCGATGATTTGATTTTTATAGACACCAAGATTCATGACAGCAGTGAATATCTGCCATGTTGCAATAGCTAGAAGCCAGGCATGCAGAGGCAATTATGCACTGAACCAAACATGCTGACTAGCACTGATGGATGTACGGTCAGGACACTGAACGTGTCTATGCACAGCGACTGCCACTTAAGGGAACACAGGACATTCCGCTTCGATGGCGTTGGTCTGAGCTGTGCAAATAAAAGCTAACGAGGGAAGTGAGGTGCTACACTACCAACATGACAGCTTGGGAAGTCACACACACTCTGCTGTGCTTTTATTATGACCGGCACAAAACGGCACTCGTGCTCATCAAACTCTAAGGTACGTACCTCCTACTGGGCTCCACTGACATCTCCAACAGATTCCAGCCATGTAGTAAGCTACTGAAAAATACGAGCAACATAGTGTCATACTTACAGGCAGCTC
>NW_008591304.1:3706-38351 GCF_000691845.1 Merops nubicus
GATGACACAGAGTTTGCCTTGACTGCAGTGGAGAACTTTAGTTTCCAGCACAGATCATTATACAAGGTTGCCTTTTTTTTTTTTTTTTTTTCCTGGTTTGCTATTACTGTATCATTCCCGGAGCTGATGCAAAATTTTGCAATCATCACTTGCTTTCACATTGCTGAAGCCAACTTTGAAATTAAGTTCTCTGACATTCTTTGCTACAGTGTACTGTTGTAATAGAGTATAATTTCTGCTTTTCTTCTGCCTCTGACTATTACTTAGCTATGGCTACAACTAATGCTTTTCTTAAAAAGGAGTAGAAAATAAAGAAATTCACAAATCTAACTAAAAGTGAGCCTGAAATTTGAAAGAATATCAAGTCTACTTGAAACAAAATTATATTTACATTGTAAGCTATCAAAAGAAATTGATTTGCTGCAGCTAAGTACATAATGGAAATTAAAAGAACGCCACTATAAGTACAGTTAATTCTCACTGTGGTTGTACAGAACTGATATTTTGAAACATCAGAGGCACCTTACAAAATTTTATTTAGCATATCCAAAAACAAACATTACAAAAAATTTTCTATAAACATGGACAAAAATATTTAAATAGGATAACTTAATGTAAACCAAACCCTCTTAAAATATGCAATACTGTAATCAGAGGTTATTTACATCCAGTGAAGGCTGAACAACCTTCACTGAAGCAAAGTATTATCTAAGCAAATAATTAATTTCCATAATTTCTTAAAACAGTGACACACATTTAAGTTAGTTTTAGTAGGTAAATCATCCCAGTCCCAATACAAGATGAAATTCAATGTCATGTTCAAGAGTGGGAAAGGCAGCTGCCTGACTATTCATGTCATCAGTCAAGACAGTACTGCAGTCACACTTGCAAAACCTTTAGAGAGGTACAACTATAAATTTATAATACTTCTTGCATGACAATGCAATTACAGGATAGGTAAAACAATTCAGTGACCTGGAAAAAAACAGCTGTATAAAAACCCAGTACAAATGAAATTTTATTTTGCAATCAGATTAGAAAAGCCATCCACCAGACTAAGCTATTTCCCCGTATTTCACAAAACTGAACAAAGTAAATTACAATTTGACATTATTCCAACATGGAGAAAGCTGTTCATGTTTCACAGGAAATACATTTGGATAACTGTCCCATGGAATTTTTGTTTAATTATGAAATGTATTCAGCAAGACATAACTTTACAGCCCAAAATGGCTTTCATGCTCAGGTACATGGAAAAGGCATGGCCCACTAAATTCAATTCATAGATTACTTTAGATATTTGTGGCTTTTTTAAAAGCTAAGTATCATTTTTTCATTGCACATAAAAGTATCTCCAGGATACAGCAACATATTCAACTTAGGAGCCAGAAACATAAAGCTGTTAAAAGTGGTAAATAAAAAAAAAAAAAAAAAGAAATGAAAAATGGGAAAAAAAGGCAAAAAACCCGGCCAGCTCATCTCTTAACTAAACTTCCCATGTTCAGGGGATGATGACAACTGCTGAACAACCTCATGTGAAATGGGTGATCTCCATGCATTTCCTACAAGAAAGTCTTATACAGAAACAAACAAAAAAAAACCCTGCTAAAATGACTAGCTGTGCTGATAGGCACAGGAGGTGCCAATATGGCAAGGACATTGAAATACCAGCTCCTCTTGAGGTGGTTCCTGCATGTTGAGATGAGGCACTTTGGTAATATCTGCCTAAAGCAGTGTATCAACTGTTGCTCAGTATAAATGGAGCTTTAACTTCTACAAGTGGCAATTCAGGACATACAAGAGCTAAAACCACTTCCAAAGAAAATGTCAAGATGGTCCAAAACCAAGACCCAGGCAATTCTTACTACAAGTGTCCAAAACATATTGTACTTATCTGCCCAATATCTATTATACATAATAAATATAAATGAGTTATTTTTTGACAACAGTTTGGCTTGGAGTTCATCTACTAACTCTAATAAACCTTGCCTTAGGAAGCAGTAGACAACCTAAGGCAACCTACTCTTTGTCAAAAATAAGAACAGAAAATTAAACAAAATCCTTACTTCATTTGTCAATACGTTATCTCAAGTTCTTATATAAGTGTGCATATATACACCCACTTGTGAGCACACATTTCTTTTCAGCAGCTTTCTGTAAAATTCCTTAGGGAAAAGATGGGCCAAGCCCCCATGAGACAGTGTACAGCAGCACACATCTCGGGCATTAACAGCACTTTCAAATGGCTGGCACTGGCATTTCATCCGGGGTCTTTGAAACAAGATGCAGTTTGGGTTTCAGGTGTAGGAAAGCCAACATAACACACCAGTCCTTCAGGGCTAAACACATTTAAATTGGTGCTCATTGATTAGAAGAGCAAAGAACAATACTAAAGCTAATGTCAGCCTACCTTGCTGTGGGAGGAAAGAAAACAGAAATGACTATTCATAAGCTAAACCAAGCAATGAAATTTTAAATCAAGTTGGAAAAAAATCCCCATGCTACAGCTTCCACCACCTTAACCATCACCAGTGTCTAAACCTGGCAGCTGAAAATCTGTAAAAGCCTCTAGTCTAATTGCATCATTTCTGTCAGAAATCCATGTCTCTTCAGCCTCAAAAAGTCACTCCAGACTAGTGCTTGGGGCAACGCCTGTGTTGTGTTCTTAAAAATGCAACATGGTGGGTCCTCGGGGTTCTGCTCTGTCAGGTGGGCTGTGCAGCTCACAGCTGGAGACGAGCAGAGCCGGGCTGACCACACAGCTCCAGGGTCCAGCCTGGACTAACACGCTTCCCAACACCTCTTACCTTGAGGAGCACCTCTCACCTAAGAGCTGTGAAGAAAAGGCTGGTGTACTCTGGGAACAGAGTGCACTGTAAGAATTCACGCCACGGATAAAAGCACTACATTTATGACAACAACGAAAAATGGAAGGAGTTTTATTTCATTATAAATATTGTTAACTTTTGCAACAGAAGCACCTTGTTGGAATGAATATGCTATAAATATATTTGTTGTTGTAAAAAGGTATCTGTATTCTCTGCAAAGGATTTCTGTAGCCGCTAATACAAGATGCACACACATTACATGTAGGTATGCAAGAGGCAAAAGAATATCAGGATTTGAGGAAGGGTTTTTATTTCATAGCTGGGGAAAAAAAGGCACACACGCTGAATGCTTTTCCCTTTTAAAAAGGAAAATAATACCTTTGGGTTTATGGATAATATCCCGGTTCCAGTGATGACTAAGGAAGGAAGACTAAGATCGGGATTTCATCCACTCTTGAGTATTTCAGTATTTCATTATTTACTTTTGCATGAACTTTCAAGCTCTAAAGTTAACATATGCACACTTCTCACCTCAAGAATACACAAGTAAAACCAGAAAAACAGAGAGGAAAGGCAAAACATGGACAAAAACCATGCACTAGTAAATTCACAAATTAGTATCTTGAATTGTTAGCTTCTAAATGTTTACAGAATTTTGAGTTGTAATAGAAGAACCTTTAGAATACATATCTTCTGCTAGGACTCTGAAATTATTGCTGTCACACCAGTCTACTCTTCACGAGATGCTGGTTTGAACACAAAGGCGTACTGCTCTCAGCCCTCCAAGGGACCAGGACAGGGTGCAGCATAAAACAAAAATCCACGTGACAAAAAGGAAACAACAGGAGGCAATACTGCAAAAATCAGTCCCCTTTAGTGTAATTAACTACCTAAAATATTGCTTAAGGAGTCCCTATTTTAGGCAATTCTGACAGTTTGCATTAAGAAAGGGGAGGGGAATTCCACAAATCTTGTGGGTAACGTGAACAATGTTTGGAATAAAGCCAGTGACATCCCTCAAAGCAGAGGTACTTCTGAGAAGTGTGACACAGCACCACATTTGTGTCTGCACTACACTCTCAATACCGATTCCTTATCTTTTAAGACCTGCTGTAGGGGGAAAAAAAAACACCCCACACCCAAAGAACAAGTGAATCTAAACCAGAAGTGAAGTTCATTGTACAAGTCCATTAAATTATAGAAATGCATAATAAGCCAAGATAAAGTGCTACAAAATGATTAGCAATTTTTAAAAATCCATAGCATTCCTCTAGCTTTACTTCGCACCGGCGCGGGCAGGAGGTAGTGCAGTGGCACTGGCTGAACTGGAATGCACAATGTCTTCGTATTGCGGAGGTGGATCTAAGTATTGTTCGGTTTCACTCCTCACACCGATTTCACCAGTGGCTTCCTCGTAAGAAGGAGGAGGATCACAGTTTGAGAGCCTGGTGGATATTGAGTCTGAGCGTCCATCTGCATAGCTCAGGCCTCCTGGAGAGAGCCCACTGACTTCATACATTTCCTCCTGTGGGGAATGAACAATGCTGAGCGGCGGTGGAAGAGGACCTCTGCCGTCAGCCACAGCGCCATCGCCCATCGCTTCCGGGGCTCCCCTACGCGCGTACACCGACTGTCTGCGCGTTTTCTTTTTAAACAGGCATCTCCATATGACAAAAATGACAATGAGGATAACGAAAAGGCCAATGATTAATGGAAATGCAAGGTAAAATGAATACCAGGTATGTCCTGTGTTACTTTCTCCCTGAAGTCCATTTTTGTAGACTTTCCAGAACTCCTTCTAGAAGAGCAAGACAGGATAAATCAGAAACTATAAGACAGTTCAAAAAAAAAAAAAAAATCACTGTAATCAAGTTGTTTTAAATGAATGAGGAAAACAAAAATAACCCAAAACATTTCAAATACTGATGATTAAAATGAGAACTGGTATGGATAAGCACACACAATAAACTTTCAAATTTTCTTCCGACTTGATTAGTGATACAAAAGCATTTTTTTTTTTTTTTTTTAAACCAACTCCTCACTGCTTTTCAGATTCCTGTGTCTGCACTGGATATTTACAAACACACAGCATAGACAGGACGAGGTTAAAAAAAAATTAAATAAATCTAATCAGCATGTACATCAGCACCACTCAAGGTAAGAGTTACGGTTTTGTCTGTTTTAAAATTGTAATAATATAATTTGACGGGGAAATACTGTTTCAGAATGACAGATCATTTTAGCAAAGCACAGCTATGTTATCCTGACTTCCCCCACCCTCTGGCTCATAAAGCAATTGTTATCAGCTTACTTTGAATTGATTCAGATCCTTTGTTTATAGTTAAAAATAGCTCCAGCACAATGAGAATGTTACACAGCTTCTTGTATTTTAGAAGTTTTGACAACACGGCTACAGATAAATGGAACAGAAAGTGAAAAGTGAAAATATGAACAAGTGAAAACAAAGATGAAGAGGGACACCAGTACTTGGAAGTACTCTTTGACATATTAATACGCACAAGCAGGAGCACAAAGATCATGCCACTATCCAATTTTCCCTGCAGTGAATGCTATGAAAAAAAAATACAAAAGAAAAGCATTCCATGCCTCAAAAAAATCAGTCATCCTCATCTGTAATATAAGATCTCTCCTACAGAGAAATACTTCTGCTGTTTTATAGCCATGTTTAATGTAAGAAAAAAAAATATAATTAACCCTCCCCCAAATCCATGCCGGAAACTCCAAACTCCTCAGTTTTCTTTAAAAAATGCAGAGACCAAACACTCATTCTCATGCCAGCATCTATTTAGATGATAGCATGCATCCCACATGTAAGTATTTATAAAATATTCACCAGGTAAACTGGGTATTTTCATTGCTCAGTTATTAGTAAATGATGTATTCAGGTTGCAGACTGACAGACTCTGTGCACAGGCAAATCAGATCAGTTCAGGGCTGCTGCCACATGATCAGCATTAAACAGATAATGCCACCAAAATGATCTCAGAGGCAGCTTGAGTCCAGAAGCAGCATGGCCCCTCTAGCGTGGAAGCTAAATCTGCCCTGTGCAAAGCCACGGCCAGGACACCATGGGCAAAACACATGCTTACAATGCTTCTGGATCAGAATTTACTAAGGTTAAACAATGGGCTATCCTGCAGATTTTCTTTTTAAGAAAATCAATTCAATTGTTCTTATCCCTATCCTTGGTGGAAATTCCAAAAAGAAAAACATTTTAATTCCTACAGCAATCCAGGATTGATTGGTTTTCCTAAATTTCAAGGCTTGACATCACAAGCAGGTTATCACAGCACCCCTCCTTCATGTAAGCCCAGGTCCAAATCATCTAAGCTAAGTCAAGTAGCACTGACTTCAGACAAAGTAAGCAAGTCTTTGAAGATAGACTAACCTCTCTAACTACTTAGAATCATAGAATGTTTTGGGTTGGAAGGGACCTTTAAAGGTCATCTAGTCCAACCTCCCTGCAGTAAGCAGGGATGTCTTTAACAAGATCAGGTTGCTCAGAGCCACATCCAGTCTGACCTAGAATGTTTCCAGGGATGTGGCATCAAGCACCTTTCTGGGCAACGTGTTCCAATGTTTCACCATGCTCACTGCAAGAAATTTCTTTATATCTAGTCTAAATCCACCCTCTTTTAGTTTAACTCCATTACCCCTTGTACTGTTTTAACAGGCCCTATTAAAAAGATTGTCCCCATCTTTCTTATAGGCCCCACATCTCTACAAGGGCCTTCCTTGAAGCACTGTTCAACAGTGAACTCAGTATCAACCACGTGGACTTCAGAAAAACATACTTGCGGGGGTAAACTAATATTAAACAGTGACATTAGCTGCACAACTGAGGACTTTTGGGATCTCCGCATGATAAAAACCAACAAAACCAAACACCTCACCTCTGCCCACCCTATCACCAGGCAATTCAGATCTGTTACATGCTAGCTTTCCATCTCATTCGAATACAACCAACTAGATTCTTTAGTGGAATAAATAACAACTATATTATGTTAAAAAGGCAGAAAATTATGATTAAATACTAGCAAGCTTCCCACTTGACTGTTCTGTTGCCGTGACAGCAGCAAAGGAATAAAATGGCACAATGTTGGTTTTGAGACCAAAGTTGCAGAGGTTTACTGAAAGTCATCATATATACTGTGCGAGGATGTTTCATTTTAAAGACCCTGTGGGGGAGAAAGATAGTTTTGATGAAAAAGAAGAATTCACACTTTTCCCCTAGCGATATATTCCGTTTTGCAGATGGCAGAGGAAATACACCTTCTTGAATGGAAGGGCAGTAAGTTGTAACTGGTACTTTCATATTGTTGTCATGCTACTTCTAGCTCAGTTCTGTTTGATGGAGAAAACATCTCTGTACCTTCTTTAGAAAGCTGAAGTATCTCTCCTTGTCACCCTGCAACATGGCAAAGCAGCAGAAAAGCAGTTCACAGAGTGGCAGGCAATTAGCTCAGAAAAGGGTTATGGAGGATGTTCAAGCTGATGTTGTGATCAGACAGGTGCAAGAAGAGCTTAAGGTAAGAGTTTAAACTGCCTTAAGGATGAAAGTAGTTTAGTGTCCACTTTCGTTTACATGCAAGTCAAAGGAAATTCTAAAATAGTTTAGACACCTCCCTAACCCCCATCAAAAATTACAGAACTTCATGTCTAAGGCTGTTTCACAGAGAAGAATAACGTTCTGCAAATGGGTGAAAAATACTAACACATAAACACTTTAGTCATTAACAACAAAACAAAATGACATTCTTTAAATTTTCCTACTTGGGAAGAAACAAAAACAGACATCAAAAAAACAACCCCACAGAAACACACCAAGCAAAAACTTACTAGCGTACTAGACCCCAGGTTTCCAGCTTGCATTTTTGCAAGCCAGATCTCAAAGAGAAGCATAAGGACTGTTAGTTCCAGACTGATGGAATTTACAGGAACTGCAGGAAACTAATACTTCAGGTTTGAGTTGTGTAACTGCCAAGCAGCTCCCCCTCTGCTCTGTCATCCCACAGCTATGCTGCTGCACTGTGAAGTGTGGGCACAGGAGGAGAACAAGCCACCTGGTCAAAGTCAAATCACATCCAACAAAATCCACAGAGAACCTCGGTGAATTTCAACAGTGTGAGGATTTGTACAAACTACTATGAAAAAAACACAAGAAGGGGAAATAGTGAAAACCTAGGAAGCAGCTGTAGAACACTCACAGAAAATTAAAAAGTAATTTTAAAACTGGAAAACTCACAGCACAAACATCCCTTGCACAGTTGCTGGTCTCTTAAACCAACAATAAAAAAGACTTTCTTTCCGCTTCACAAAATTATGAACTTGGGATTTATGAAAAGGACACTCCAGTAATAATTTATCCTGAAGTGCTGTACAGCTGGAAATATCAGGCATACATGCTTTAGAAGGCTGAAAAACTAAGTCAAGTAAGCCACAGAATCAGGTAACTGCAATGGAAAAGACTTAGAAAACATCTAACATATGTTCCCGCCAAGAACTGCTTTTCTGAATGTCCCTCACTACTTTAGCAAATCCGGTGTGAAATAATCAAAAGGAATTCTCAAGAGCATCCCACACAAAGACAGTTATGGCAAATTTGCCATAATTTTGTTTCCCTTTTGTTTCTAATACTCTTCAGAACAGAGTCATCACTAGTCAATGGGATCAGTTTGAACACTGAATCAATAGGGGATGCACATGAAAGTTAAGAGACTTGCACTCTGCCGTGAATTTCACTGGAGGCCTTTACTGCATTTGGCAGCACTGTCAGCCTCAAACGATTCTTGGTCAATTGTCTGACTGGTTTTAAAGGTGGACTGATAACATGCCAGCTCAGTAGGCAGACGATGCAGACAAAACAATAATGGAAGCGAGTGCACCAGCTGCACTGTTTTCCTCTGCTCTGCCCTCAATTCCAGGTGGCAGGAAAAGCTTCACCTCTTCTTTTCTCGGTATTTATCCAGCATCCATAATTAGACACAGACTGACGCTAGAAATCTTACCTGATCACATCATTTTAGATCTGATGCTGACAAGTTTTGAGCTGCTTGCTAAGCTTTTTAGCATTTTGTTTGCTTGTTCATTTTGCTTGAATAGAGCTATACAGAGAAACTTGCAATTTCTGTAATACAGAAAATTTGTGGGAAGCACAAATAAAGACCTCTGACTTCTAGCTTTTAAAATCTTCATTCAGTATAATAAAAAAAAGAGTTAATGGAAATAAAATGTTATCATGCAAAGTATCTGGGTGTGACTGAAGCCTCTGAAGAAATCTGAGTCTCCTGACGACCTTTGACAGCTAACCAGTGACCACACACAGTGCTGCCTGCAGGCTACAGCTACTACAAATAAACAGCTTTACTAGATCAGACATAGGGTTCACCTAATCCATTACCTTCTCTCTGACAGCAGCCATTAGAGACCGCTGAAAGAAGAGTTCAGACATAAGCAGGCAGTGATACTCTCCCAGCTTCCATGTATTTGTACTTCAAAAACTCCCATTAGCAAAACCAGCCCCTTTTATTCAATGGTTCCAGACTGATCTATCTTCTGTTCATTTGTATCGTTCTTCTCTGAACCTATACAAGCTTTTAGGATCCGAGATATCTTGTGGTAAGGCAGTCCACAGCTCTGTTATCTGTGGTGAGAAGAGATATTTCTGTTTGCCTGGAACATGCACATTCCAGTTTCCTTTGAGACCCTCTTAGCTCTCCTGTCACAAGGATGGGGAGTGGCTGACCTCAGTTTAATCTTTATGCTCCTCACAGACATCATCCTATATTCCCTCATTAAACTCCTTCCTAATCTACTGCTGTTAGAGATTTTTTTTTCACATCTTTTGCCAAGTATCACACTCCTCAGGTCCTTCCTCAGCTACTAATTTGATTTTTAGGAGATCAGAGCTATACATGGCACATTCAAGATACAGGTGTGCAATGACATCATCAGGTTGTCCATTTTGATCCTTATTCCTTTATTTGGATTCTCTGCACTGAGGTTTTTATTTTGTTTGACTATTGAGCATTAAATTCTAGTCTTTCTAGGCTCAAACTCAGATCTTGTATCTTCCATTCAATCATATACATAATGAATGTTCACTTCCCGTCGCATGCATTACATTTGTCAACAGTGAATTTCATATTTTATTTTATCCACAGAGTCCTGCAAATTCTCTTTGCTCTAGCCTTAATAACAATGGTATTACTTTATAATTTTATATAATTCTGAGGCTATCAAAATCCACAAGCCCACACAACGTTTCCCTGACAGCTATGCATGTACACTTTACACACACACAATGCTAACTTCCACAAAAAACTCATGCATCAAAATAACTTGAGGAAATTGCTAATTGTGTTATTTGAATATTACAAATCCAGATGTTGAACACCTGAAAATCAAAAACCTGTGTGCTATTTTTATCTGTTGGGAAATAAAGAAATAAGCTACATATCCTATTTGAAATCCAGTCTATCTATACTATGAAATCATTGCATCTTTGTTACTCTGAACATACTGTATCATGATCCTAGTCTGCTGCACCCACTTCCTTCCCCTGGGACACAGACATTAAGTCTCAAATGGCTGTAGGGATGGACACTGCTGGGTGACAACAGACTAAATAAAGCTGGTCAGGCACCACTGCACATGAGCAGAGCATGGCCCACTAGCAAGCCATCAACAACAGAACAAAGCAGCTAGGCAAAAATGATGCACTAATAGAAATGGATAAAAGGTCAGGACCTTACTGGAAGCTTCTTCTCCACTGTGACACAAAGGTTGTGGCAAGAGCAGAAATGTAAGCATTTCTATTTTACTATTTCCCAAATATCTCTGCAAGGGAAATACTATCTGCTAAACCACAAAATGATCCTAAACAAGGGAAAAGAAACTAAAAAAGAAAGAAAAAAAAAAAGAAGCTAAAAGAGGCAACATGTTTAGGCTATGCTTTCTCTAGTGACTTGAACTTCTTGCACTACTTAAGCAAAAGTGATACTGTGTTAGAAATGCGTGTCGTTGCACACTATTCTTAGTTACACAATGAGCTACCACTAGGAATGTCCACGCCAAGCCAAGTCTGGGAGGTAAAAACATGTGTGTGCATGCACTTTAAATCTTCTTTCTGAAGAAGCTGTGAAGAGACACTGCATGCCCTACGACCTCATTTCAATTGATCAGAAAGTTCTTATTCCAGTCTTATCCATCTCCACAGACACGACCTCTAAGAAAAAGATGCCAAGAACTTCAAATGTTCACCGGGCCTTTACCCATTGCTATTTTTTGATGTACAGCTTAGCCACTGAAGGGTGGAATGCATCACCTGTGTAAATTCTGGAAGAAATCAGCAATGCTCCCTGTGTCTGTTTGCCCATTAATCCATTTGCCTTGAAAATATAACTTCCCCATACAAAAACATAAGGGACAGAAGCTTTTTTTGAAGATAGAGTTTCTGAGTCACATTTTCTATCACCTGTTTTTCACTTAAGCACTAATTTCATTCATTTCTATCTTGAGTTAAAGAAAAATACAATTCTTGAATGTATTGCATTAAATAGGGCAGATGCCACCATCAAAAACCTGTGTGCTATTTTTATCTGTTGGGAAGCAATACAAGTTATGTTGTGCATGATGTGCAGCTATTGCTTACGGAGCCACTAGCCCATAAAACACTTTTAATTAGAGAAGCCAAGAGTATTATGCAAAAATTCTATGTGGGCAGTATCTGCTTCATTCCTGTCAAGTTAATGTATCACTGCCCTTGTGTAACACATGGTAGCACTGAAACTGTTGCTCTGTCCATGTCTTAGATCACTGCTGCTTAGCAGTATGCTCTGGGAGCTCACAGATTTTAGCCCTAAGGTGGCCACTAGTCTTTCTGTATTTTTAAGATGATTAATAAGTCTGGGCACTGAACACTTTAGCCAGATACACCAGCACCTAGGTGTACTTTAAGGTGTGTTCTAAATGGAAAACCTTTTGAGCTGGCCACTCATTTCGTGTGAACATATTGAACATCCAAGTTCTTCCAGAAAGGGTGAAATAAATGAAGCGTTGTGCCTGCTGCTTCTGTATATTCCCTGTAACAGTCCCAATCCCATTATTTCTTCCAAGCAAGACAACTGTGTTTATGATATCCAGACTTCAGTGTGTGATGATAGGAGAACCAGTGCATATGCAATTTGGGTAAATACTGCTGCCAAAGAGATGACAGTTTTGCCTGCCTTTGCTCAAGTGGAGGGTATTAATTCATGTTCCTTTTCTTCCTTGCTGCAAATCTGCACGACACTTATAAGCATAGTCACCTTTGAGCCTTCAACCTCCTTCAAATACAGTTTAATTGGGAAAAAGGACTTAAAAGTTATTGCTGTGCAGTCTATCCTCTATAAGAGACGTTATTTGTGTAAAGAAACAAGCCAAAAAGAAAAGCAAATCTAATGTGATGTTGGAAAACACACAAGCATTCAAGCATACACAAAAACCATTTTATCAGTACACCAAATCCATCTTTAAATACACACCAAAACTTACCGTTTTTTCCTCATTTTCAAATGCTTCTCTTGCTTCCTCATAGCTACAGATTTCTTCTATGCATTCACGTTCTATGTCACCTTGCTTTATTTCTTCAAAAAATGTGTTGGCTCTTGGGTATCTTTTTAACACAGAATTGGCTTTATCCTCTGTTAAGAAAACTGAATAAGAGGAGAGACAAAAAAGGTCACTTCTAAAATAGATATCCAAAGCCTCATGCTAAAATTGCTCAAAGAAAATGGGCTTCTGAGAAATAAATAACTTTTTCAAAGTCTTACCCTTTATTTAATATGAAAAAGGCCTTTCCTAGTCTTGTTCACTACTGTTAAGTAGTTGGACCTACAATTTCAGTAGTTCCTGCTATAATGTCATAAAGGCAAAGGACCTCCACTCAGCATCACAGTCATGTGCTTAAACAAGACTGAAGCTGGTGCCCAAGCTTCATGCTCAGAGGAGAGGCACATGCTCAGCTCATGTGACTTCTTACACGAACATGACACAGGACAAAGAAATCCTGCTGGTGAACATCCAAAAATATATTTGCAACTGCCTGAGGGCATCACAGCCAGAATGCTCTGAAGTTCTTGATATAAATATTTATGAATAATACCCAGAGTTACACATACCAGAACAGCTGCATTTATCAAAGTTTAAGTCTGTAGGTTTTCTTCAGCAACTTTGAAGCAGTTTTGCTCCCTTCACTCTGCCGTGAAACAGTGACCCTTTTGAGGAGTGGGGGGAAGCAGCCTCTGTTCTCTTGAATCGTACACAAAACCTTGGCTTATTTGATTAATCAAATAAAACAACCCCACAAGGACAACTAATGTTCTGACACAGCTATTCATTCTTTATTTGCTTTCCTTGGTCTGTTCAAGGAAGAGAGCTGGAAGCAACCTCTTTTCTTCTGATATTCCAGCTTTCATTCAAATTCCCTGATCCAATGATTTTTGCAGTAAGAGACAGCAACTGGAACACTCTGAAATTTGGCAGACTGAATTTCCTGAGAGCCAATGTGTAGTGAATGATGGAGGGATTCTCCAGGTATTTCAGGTCAAGAAGCAAGAATGTCATGTCAATGCAACCCTGGTTTTGGGCTCACTGTCAGCAGGAGGGGCTAGCTATTCAATGCACTGCCATACTAATACACTCATACCACTTTCACAGAATCATAGAATGGTTTGGGTTGGAAGGGACCTTAAAGATCATCTAGCTCCAACCCCCTACTACGGACAAGGACACCTTCTGCCAGACCATATTGCTCAAAGCCCCATCCAACATAGTCTTGAATGCTTCCAGGGAGGAGGCATCCAGAACCTCTCTGGGTAACCTGTTCTTCCAGTGTCTCACCACCCTCACAGTAAAGAATTTCTTCCTTATATGTAATGCAAATCTCCCCTATTTCAGTGTGAAACAATTACCACTCACCCTATCACTATACTTTTAAGACTCCCTCCCCATCTTTCCTGTAGGTGCATTTTAAGTACTGGGAAGGCTGATAGAAGGTTTCCCTGGAGCCTTCTCTACTCCAGACTAAACAACCCCCGCTCTCAGCCTGTCTTCACAGGAGAGCTGTTCCAGCCCCCTGATCATCTTTGTGGCCCTCCTCTGGACCTGTGCGAGTAAATGCACTTCTTTTTTATGCTGGGGGCCCCAGAGCTGAACAACAGTACTCCAGGTGGGACCTCAAGTGTGATGTAGAGGAAGAGAATCACCTCCCTTGACCTGCAAGTCACACTTCTCTTGATGCAGCCCAGGATGTGTCCCCACACAATTTCTTGACCTAGGCAATCGATTTGGCATTGGTCCATTTACAGCTAGTCTGGCACCACTGATATACTGTGAAGATAAACTCTCACTGTCTGCTGATGGGACACAGACAGACTGGTTTAAGCAATGATTTATCTATGATTTTATATAGATCAGTTTGCTGGGTTTTTTTTCTTTTTTTTTCCTCCCTTAATCATCCATTTTTGAATTTTAAGACAGGGTGGCAGCAAGCCTACAAAGACAATCAGTTATGCTTTTGGTTCAGATAGATGTGGTGGCATTTTTCAGCAATGAAGGCTATAACCACGATTAGGCAGACCCACTTTAAATTCGTTTTGCTTAGTCTCTGCAGTATACTTTGTTATAAATCATTAGACAGTCACCTTCCTTTTGCAAAGGATTAAGTGAAGATTTGAAGATTAAACTCCAAACCACCGCTCACTCCTATTCTTTCAGTTGAATACATGTAGTATGTACACGCACCACACAAATTACACCATTCAGGATGTTACCAGAGGTTCTGTGCATAGAACTCCACTATGGCACCTCCTGCAATTTTAGTTTTCTACAGCACCACAGGTGAGCACATGGGCATCTCCTATTGTGTAATTTCACTGACTAAATGACGTAGAAAATAATTTTTAAAAAAATCTCTTCAAAAAGAAAAAAAGGATGGCTTTTTTTCCATTTCACACACAATTCTCCTGCCTAGCCTCTAGGCCTGAAGAACTGGGTTTATTTGAACATGCCTTAGTGATTGCCTAAATGTGATGAGCTGAAGGACTCTTCCTCACCAGGAAGTCAGCATGCAGCCATGCATGGAGATGGACTGCCAGTGCTCTACCTACTTCTCACCAACTCCTCCCATGGGCATTAAAAACCTGAAGCAGAACAAGCAACAGTCCAAACTTTTAAGAGTGTCCATCTGTGGAGTCACTGAAGAGTAGATAATGCACTATAAATCAAGTTTACCTTCTTTCAGCAGATAAAACCTAGGGAATTTCATTTCACAGCTGGAATCTGTCCCTTTTTTGTTTAGCAATTCGTATTCACAAAGCGCCTTCTCTCACAATACTGTGTTGAAAATGCATACATCACAGAGACAAAAGAAATGAGGAAAGATTTTTTACAGTGAGGGTGGTGAAGCACTGGCACAGGTTGCTCAGAGTTGCTAGAAGCCCCATCTCTGGAAATATTCTAGGTCAGGGTGAATGGGGCTCTGAGCAATCTGATCTCATTAAAGATGTTCCTGCTCACTGCAGGGGGGCTGGACTAGATGACCTTTAAAGGTCCCTTCCAACCCAAAGCATTCTATGATTGTATGAAAAAAAGCCCGCTGAGAAAAATAAACACGCCTCATTAATTCTGCATGTATCTGGTAAATAATGATCTATGATTTGTCTAGATCAGCAATGGCTTTTGGCCCTGCGAGGCTTAAAAAAAATGAAGTACATTAGTTAGTTTTGATTTGACATTTTTAAAGATACGCACACTTCTAGTGACTTTAAATCCTATTGAGAATATAAAAGTAGCAAGGCAGCATAAAAAACATACTCTGATCAAAGCAATCTTGATGGAGATACTGAGTAAAATACATGAGAATCAGTCATTGCCTGATGAATTCTATACAAAGAGTTAATGGAACCATGTTGCAGAAACCACTTTGACTTCTTAGTATTCTAGGACCATCACCATGTAGACATTCAGTTATAATTGTATAGGAGTGTGTTAAAAAAAAAACCTTTGGGTTGGATGCCTATCTAGCCAAGCTGCAGCATGGCTGAATTGACCACGGCTGTTACTAAGGAGCTGAAGATAATCCGGGAAGAATTGCATGGGACAAGAATACAGTAATGGAGCAAGATTAAACTTAGTTTTTCCACTTTATTAAGATTAACTAGCAAATACAAGATAAAGGAAAAAAAAAATCAAGTTTATGATTTTGGCACTGAATAGACACAGAAACAATCTAAAATATCTTCCCCTTCTCCAATTTCTGTAGATTACAGATGAAGATAAAATCATTCCAAAGTCTTAAGTTTCACTTACTATTCTTGAAGAGAGTAGTACAGTCAGATCAATGTATGATACATTCTCCAGAAAAAACAGTGTGCTATCCTAATAGTGAAAAAATACTCTAGCGAGGTGAAATTCAGACAAAAATCAGAAAGACAGGCAGGGACACGAGAGGATAAATGTGTCTCAGCCTGCCAGCTGAAGCTGTCCCAGACAAAGAAAATGGGCTTCAGGTCTTTAGTGACAGAAGGAACAGGGAGCAGCAGCGTGGGAAAAGTATTCCGAGACACAGAAAATGTTGCCAAAGCAAAGCCCAGGGCACCCTGGACTCCAAACCCAGCTTTACTGAGATCATTATTGAGGCTTCCTTTTTCTGACTCTTCACCAACACCCGAGCAGAATAAAACCAACACTAAGTACTAGAAATAAACATTTAATTTTAAATTCAAAGCTGCAGCTTGAATGCTTCCATAGGAGATCTTTATAAAACTATTTGTTTTGCACAGGGCAGAAGGGAGAAAAATGATTTGATCATTTATTTATCAAGTTTAAAAAGCGACTTCTGCTTTGAGAATCTGCAGTTACTGGGACAAGCTTGAGAACAGTTAAAACTGAAGTACTCAAGGCTGGAAATTCCGTTCTTTGGTCTTCATTCTGCAGCCAGATTTCAAATGAATCTGTGATGATTATCATGGTCTGCATATAATAGCTCTGTCACAAGAGTAGTATGATTCCAGTTCAGTTTGGTGTGGGCAAAAATCTGCATCATTATGTGATACCAAACCCTGTACAATAGCAGAGGACATTTTTTTTTTTGTGAAAACTGACAGGGATCTTGAGCAGAGAACAGCTTTTGGGGGTGTTAATGCTCCCTTCATAGGGAATAGTAAAGAATGTACGCTCATCATTAACAAACTTACCACTATCCATGATGATTACTGTCAAGGCAGGCAACTTGCAAATATCAAGTCTGTAAATAAAATAGGAAACACCCTGTTGAGTTTGTGAATTATGAACAACTTGGAAAATTTCTCCTGATTCTCAAGTATTATGATAAATATTTCAGTGTTGGACAGCCCATGATCAAGATCAATGCCTCTTCTGAGTTGTATCACTACTGCATGCAGACTGATTTCAGTAGTCTAGGAATACTAGCCAAAAAAGATAACTTTTGTAAAATGGTGACTTCTTTTACCTTTTTCAAAGTTTTCCATATTTAGAAAATGCAAAAACGCTAATTTGAAGTAGGCGTGTATCATTTTAAATAAATCTGCATCCTCTCTTTTACCTAACTGAACTTGAAAGGTGCTACATTCTCCACTGTAATTACTCATACCTTATCTAAGACTTAAATTCACCCTGCAGAGATCATCAAGTCAACTCACTATCTTTAGTCTAAGGATCCAATCTTTTGAAATCAGAATGTACACATGCAAATTCATTCAGAGCCTGCTACCGATTAAAATAAGATGCCTGCATAAATTTCAAAGGCAGAACAAGACCTGCAGTTTGGCAAAGGGACTTGCAATACATGAGACAATCCCAACCTGCCCTACAAGAACTTACATGTACTTTATACCTCGTCTTGGAAAGGGAACAGACAAGAGGTGCTCTCAGCCAAGAAAATGCCTGAAGTTCATTGCACCCACCAGATAGAGAGCCGACAATAACTGTGGCTGAGGGCAGCAGGAGCAGTTTGAGGGACAGTTTTCAGTTTCTTGGAGTCTTTGTTAGTATGGGAAAAGTTAAGAAAAATCAAAGCTTTCAGTGAAGTACAAGCAAGGTGCAGCTGCTACCCAAGTTGGTAGAACTCCATGAGGTTACGGGTTTTTTTAACTAATAAATGACCTACATTAACCTAAAGGTTAGCATTAGTTCTACTTCAGAGGCCGGGTACACACCAATATATCACACAGTGCTAATATCCCCTCCGTAAACCCAAAACCTCATAAGCAAACCTCTGTATTAAAAAAAAAAGTGATAGCTATGCACAAAGGTTGGCCACAGCTGCTGTAATAAACAAAGAGGGAACATTAACACTTCCAGTGTGGCCTGTCCAACACTAATTCATCATGCAAGAGCAGACTGCAGCACTTCTAAGGACTTCTGCTGAAGTGAATGAAGCTCTAGAAAGACAGTCCAGTCTGCTAATGAGATTGTAGGATTTGGACTACAGGACACGTGGGATGGAGGAATAAACTGATTTTAAAGCAGTTCATCAAATCTCTGTAAAGGTAAATAAATGTGAATAAACAGCAAATAATACAGCACTCCTAAATCTCAACACCATATCATTTAGCTTCACATTCCCAGGTATTGTAGTGTAACAGAAGCAGAGGGATTAAAAAACTTCTTCAGAATATATATAAACTGTTCTAATAGCCTCAATTTTTCTTAGCAGGCTACTCTAAGGAAAGAGAAAACTGCCTTTGCCACCTGCTTCTTGAATAAAATTAGTGTTATTTTCTGGGTAACCACATTATTACAACCCAAATATCTGTGCTGAAGAAATCGCCAAGCTTTTAATAATAAACCAGTGACAAAAAATGTTGGCTACTGGTACGACTATTCATCTGTTATATCATGAGTTTCTTTTGCCATTTCTTACCCACCAGTTTCAGGTAGCTGCTTCTGCAACAGCCTCTCAAATCGGATTCACATAAATAGATGAGCAAGATGTGAGCGCTCACATGCTCTGTTGAGAAGCAGTAATATGGTGCCTGAAACGCACCTCGCTGGGCTTCTCCTCTCTAATGGGGACGTTTTCCTGCATTAAATCTCAGTTAATCTTTAATATTTCACCCTTTTAACAAATAACTTGGATGTAGATTTCAACAAAGTGGAAAAAAACACCAAACACACGCATCCAGATCTATGGTCACCGAGTCACAACTATATGGCTCTGTCTACTGGGCCAGGTGGTGGAAATGGGGACTAACGTGCCTCCCCCAGCTATGGGACACCTTCCAGCAGAAGCAGAGTGTGACACTGCCTAGGTGTGCAGTGCTGCCTTGGCAGCTGGCACAAGATGCTTGGTACATCGTGGTACTTGGGAATAAACATCAGAATACTGACGTACGCAAATTGGCAATTTGGGGAAAACACGGAGGAGAAGAAAAACGCAAAACACCTTTTATTTTTTTCAGTAGAAACTAAGGCAAGTATATTATGAGCTACCGACTAAAGATTTGCTGAATCAGCAGCAAAACAAATTACCTTTCCCTTCACCTTTCCTTCAGGACAGAAGGAAACAGTGTGCCCCTCTCTAGGAAATATCAAATACCACTTTCCAGTGGCTGTGGTGCAGAAAGGTCCCTTCAACAATTTACATTAGATTCTTACAGCAATTACAAGTATTTAGAGCTCTCTGGAACTAATTATACCCATTTTCCTACACACGTGTGTCTTTTTTATGCTCATCTGCATTCCCTCTCTGTATCTCCCCAAACTTCTCCATTTCCAAGCTCCTACAAAACATAGCTAGCTTCCTGCTATGACACCCAAATACCTACTGGGTCAAGAGGTTGACTGGAGGCACAGGCGGTGGTTGCCCTGCCACTACATGGACATAACACTCAGAGAACAGACTCTCCCACTACAGAGAAACCGCTTGGGTCTTTGCCCTCTGCTTAACTGCCCCTTCCCCTACGGGGAAGTACCTTAATTATATTTTGGTCCTCTACTCTCTGAGAGTCTTGGTTCAAACTGACTAGAAGTTCAAAGGTTGTTTGGAAGAAGGGATCGAACACAGACAAGTACATACATTTTTTTTTTACCTTCACATACCAGCTAATAAAACTGAAAAGCGCTGGCAACACTACAGGAACATCCTGACTCGCTTCTGACTCATTTATTCCTCTACCTGACTCTTTATTTAGTTTCCTGCTTTTAAGTCATCCTGAACCTTACTGAAGGCTAGGATAGTCCTGTGGTGTTAGAGCAATCTTCTTCATATATATGCACAAATTCAAGAACAAAAAAACCTCACAGGTAGTACCTTACTAGTGACACCAATATTTATTGTTTCAGGAATCCCTCTTCCAACTATCTTTTACTTTTTACAGCCTCCACACCCTCCAAGAGGTTACACGTTGCTTTGCATTTGCTTGTGGAAAAAGTGACAGCAGGGTGGAGAGCACAGACAGCACTATGGCCAAGCTGAGCATCAAATGTTGAGTTCAGTGGCAAGCTGACACACTCAACCAACAGGTGATCTTTTCTGACTGCCTTCTTGACTGCCAGTATAATGGTAAAAACCAGAACAAAACCCAATCAACCATCCCCTTCTAGTAGGAAATATAATTACTCAATGGTAAATACAGTGGGTTCTAAAGATATGAGACAGCAAAGGAGACACACCAACAATGCCCATACAATTTACCAGCAGTATTCTGCTCACCACCAAAGGCTGTAGCATCTTACTGAGGACACACATTTTGCATGAAAGTTTAAGGAACTAATGCGGAACAAACCAATGTGTACATTTCTTTCCACAACTATCCTAAACACTTCTCCCTCAACCCTGAAAGTGTCCAAACCTTATATAGACTATGCATAAGCACAAAGCATAAAACTTTTAAATATTTAAAAAATATTTTTATTTACATTTCCAAAGGTGGCCATCATATTCTAGCAGTGCAGTGTAACCCTTAAATTGGGAAGCTGACTCGTTTCAGCATTAAAAGTTACTGGCTCAAGGCAGTATTTCTGCAAGATTTTGTTGCATTGGTTAAGATAACCATATTCAGTCACTGACTGTCACGTATTCTAGAGAGACAGAATATCAAGAACAAGGCAAGTCCTTAAAGGAAGGGATTACAAAGAGAAGGGGAAATTAAGGATAACATAGAGCAGCAGCGTATTCTCCTTGGCTCTGTTTCTTATTTTCTGTGTTAACAGGGGAGGCTTTTTTGGAAAAAAAAAAAAAAAAAAGAAAACATTAAATAATTACACAGGAAGACAGATTACAATTATCTGACTGCCATTTATTACAAATGTGTTATGTGCCTACTTAAAAAGTCCCAGTCACATCATGTGTTTCTTTCACATCCTTGGGAAAAATGTTAGAGAAGACTACAATTTTATTTATAGTCTGTTTCAAAAGAATGTTTTCCCAAGGAAAAGTGCACAAAGAATTTACATGGATTCAAATGCTGGAGAAATATATTGATTTTCCTCTGAACAGGAAGCCCATAGTCTAAGGATACGGGAGAAGCCTATATCTCTTAAGTCTGGTTTTCTTGCAACAGTAAGGTTTTCCAGGGAATTTGGATGGGATAAAGAGGAATAGAACACTTTTGAAATTACTCTATCAGACCAGGACACAAAAGATTTGTCCCACCTGGCACCTTACCCACATGGGACAAGAAGAGTGAAACAGAAATCAGAAAAAAAGCCTTCGACTTTGTAGATGTCATCTGACCAGAGCATTGTAAAATATAATTAATTTTGATTACACATAGGCCTGAAAACACAGATCAGATCACTAAGAGAAACCTGCACTTAGTTGACTGCCATTACATCTTAAAACCAATGAAATCTATCATTACTCACAGAACTAGCATGCCGACTACAGCTCCCAAACACCACCCTGTTAGCACAGAGAAGGTCATTCCTCACATCTGCAGGTGGACAGGACTTCAGCTGGCTGAGACTGAAGTCTAAGCTTCTGCCTCAACTTCATTACTCTTGCTTTACTTGGCCTTTTTTGCTGGTTTAAAGCTGTGACAGTATTCTTGCTGGTTATTCTCCGATTATTTCCAGGCTCCTCCAGTTGAAAGGAGGAGTTGCTATAAACCAAGATACCTTTTCTTTCCCTTCCACTTCAAAACCAGACAAGAACAATCTCCTAATGAACACAGTTTGGTGAGGAGGACATCTGGGAGGAAACGTTAACAACACTCTCCCTCAGGTAAGGGAGAATTTTGGTGGGTTTCATTGTTTCATAGCTTTTGGGGGCCATCAGGGGCAGTTCCTGGGAGCTATAATGGAACACTTATGTAACTATATGTATCAACACCAGAATTGCACAAATCCTCAAGAGACGGTGCCTTCTAGAGCAGCCTATATAGTTGCATTTCAGACATCTCAGTCTTCTGTAAGCTGCTGTTCAAAGACATTGCTTTAGGTTAGACAATGTCACCATGCTTTAGGAATCCAAACTGGGAATATTTAACTTGGCAACCCATTTCAGTGTTGGCATAGTGCTAACCAATTCCTCTTTTTTTCAAGTGGGAATGGTGAAAAATTAAATACAGCTTTCACAGTGGGATGTGTTTTTATCCTGATTTTGCTTGAACATAACAGTAATGATACTGTGCTACTATCCATTCAACTTTATGGTCCCTCCCAAGACCTTTTAAGTAAATTGGACACTGGGATGTCTTCTCCTGTGCTTCCGTAAGTTTTCCACAAAAATCCATGATCGAGATGAACAGAGAAAATCCATTAATGCTGACACCAAAGTAAAGATGGGGGTTACCTTTGGTGACTATAAATCATTATCCTATTTTGCCAGCAGAAAGTAGGTAGTCAGAAATGATACCCCACTCTTGGGACCAGTCACAGCCTGCACAGACCTTTGTAAGCTGGTAAAGTCAAAAAAAGTTAAAGACACAAGAAAAGGATAAAAGTGCAGCCAGCATGTAAGAGGTGTCACAATATTTTGGTAATTTGAGTTAACGACTGGGGTAGAAGAATAAGGATGTTAGAGAACATGGAGGAGAACTCAGATGAACGAAGTAGGAAAGGGCAAAAGGTAACAGAGACAGGAAAACAGCTTCATTATAGCTCTGGTGCTCACTGACCTAATTACTGTTTAGGTGGCAGCTTCCAAATCTAACTCAAGTTGTCAGCTACTTTGATATTATCTATTCTAACTTAGGCTTGAATAGCTGGACTCTTTATTTGAGGCAAGTACAGTGGTCATGAATAATAACTTCTGAATGCATTATGTTTTATATCTGTCCACCACTATACTCACATTAGCCAGGAGTGCAGAGCAGTAGGTGTGAATGTGAAGAACAAAATAGCTGGTGTTGAGAACTCAAGTTAACACAACACAGAAGTTGAGAATTTTACCTTGGGGTAGCTCTAATTTGGTTCTTTGAGCTGAAGGCTGTGCCGCAGTGCAACTGCAGCAGGTATGCTCCTGGAGCCTCTCTCCTGGTTTACTTCCATCCAAAAGCAATTCAGTACGAGTGCTTTCAAACGATTCTGCAATGCAAACCAAAGCAAAGGAAGCAGAGACAATTAGTTTTGCCTCCAAAGCATACTGCTAATCTGAACCCAAGTGCTGCTGCAGGTACACCCAACACGGACTGTACCGCTGCACTCGGAGCAGCACGAAGCTGAGGAAGGAAGCTCTAGATAAAGGATTCCTCAGCAAAGAATCAAAGACTGTGGGGTAACAGTGACTGCCTGGCAAAACTGCAGAGATACAAAATTACTGTGACAAACAAGTTGACAAAACCAAAGGTAATGTGAGGCCCTCCCTCAAGCAAAAAAACAAGCCCAGCAAACAATGCTCCCTCACCCCAAATCTTCACAGCAGTAACAGATTTCTGAAGCAGTCTATGTGCTTGTCTCTTGCCTTCAAATGTGCTCTTACCGTGGAAATTAAATACTGTAGGATACCACAGGGCCAAATCTAAGGGCTAAAAACCTGATACACCAGAGTTTTTGCTCAGAAATAGTAGTGAAAACAACCCAAGGAGACATATATAGCTGATCTGTGGCCTAGGAGATAATCTAGCCACCCTACAAGTCCTCCCCAAAACCTGCACAAACAGAAAAGCACATTCTCCCCACTCAAATGCAAAAAATGGAAACCCGCAATCAGAGACTGCAAAGTTAACACACAATTTATGATCATTATGATGAATATTTTCAGTAACTTCCTCTCCAAAATATTACGTTATTATTTTAGAAGCTGGTAACAATACATAATAATGTTAATACACACTAAGTCAGAGAAACTACATTATGATAATCCTGCCTTGCATTTACAGGTGGCTGAAGTTTTAAATAATGTATTGATAAATTCTTAAGTTATAACAATAAAGAGACAGCTGCTTATTAAATAACTATTTTTTTTAAAATTTCTAGTAAGATAAAACCACCAATGGACCTGCTAAGTCTTTCAAAAAAAAAAAAAAAAACAACCAAAACAAACAAAACCCCACACACATGAACTGTACCAGAATTGCTGCAGACTTTTTTATTTTAGAGCACATTTTCACTCACAGCCTCCATAAACTAGAAGAAGCTTTGAATGTGCAATCATTTTATTCTCCTATTTTGTTCCCCTGTTTTCAACAAGTGAAACATTTGCATGTCTTGTAAATGGCAAACAAGCCATTTTTCATTTTGCATTTCAGACCATCTCCTGATGCTTTATAGACAGAGGAACATTACTCAGAAGCTCTGAATTGCAGTTGAAAACTGGATTGCATATGAATTAAAAATTACATGCTGCTTTTATTAAAAAGAAAAAAAAATCCTGTATGTTTAAATAATCACTGTACAACAAACCATTCAGTTGAGAGAAGGCTCACACTCAGCTGATCTTATCATAACACACAGTCTGCCCGTTGGTCTCTTGGCCATGTTATACCCATGACCAGAGAAGAGAAGATAAACACACTCCAGTTAACCATTATTTCTCACAACAAGAGAAACAGGAGGGTACCTACTGACCTAAGCTTACACAGGGGTATATCATTCAAGGCACCTGAATTTTCCCACAGTGCCTAAATTACAGAACTTGTTGCTGTACGATGCCATTCAGGACAAAATTAGAAATAGGTGTAAAAACCAAAAAGGAAACCAATAAATGAAGGAGAGATTTGTTAATTACTATGACACAATTCTCTGGCTCTATCCCTATCCCATGAAGCTGCCCATCTGCTGACTACCAGGACTCTGCAGGGAAAGGTCCACTCTGTCCACACTCTGCTCTAGGACTCTTCCCATCACATCTCCTATCAGCTGCTGGCACACCACACGAGGCCTGGTTAACTTTTTGGCTGATGCAGTACAGCAGCTCTTCTGTACTTTTCTTCTGTTAACATTCACCTTCCAGCAACCTTCACGTCATTAATACCTATATGTTCAGCATCTTTTACAGTTTGTGGCCAGACATAATTTTCCAAACATTTCAAGCATTTGCTGAAGTTCAGGAGCCAGTTGACCTTTAGATTTTAGTATTACACACTTTTTCAAAGAAAGTAGGTATTATTACATACACACAAGAGACACCACATGCACCTTTTATTGGCAACTCTGTGGCTATGAAAGGAGGGAAGCAGTTCAGTTCCCAGTATGGAATGTGTATATCCAGTTCTTCTCCAAAAGGGTTGAAAACTAGGTTAGGACCAGGGGAATAAATACCATTACATAATAGAAATCAAGCTGATAAATGGCAAGTGTTGTCTTTAATGTCCTATTGTCTATCTACAATCTTTCTTTTTCATTTAGCTCTGGATCTATCTAACCCCAAATTAAAACATCAAAATATTCAAGATAACCACAAAGTAGTTTATAACAGTACTGTCTGCCTTTTAAAAGCACTTAAACTATTAAAAGTCTGGAAGGGGAGGGAGAAAAAAAAGACATTAAAAAAAAAGGTTAAAAAGACAAAAACAAAAAGACAAAAAAAACCCCAACCAAACAAAAAAAGACACAGAAAACCCACAATTTTTTATTTAAAAAAAAGACCAAGAAAACACACACAAAAAAAAGTGTGCTACCTTTAGTTCAGATTATACCTTTCCAGGCATGAGAGAAGAGCCAAGCAACAGTACGTAGGCACAGCAGCCCATTCACAAGAACATAATTTCATTGCAGATACAGTGTTTGTCCACTTAGAAAAAATCACAAGATCAAAGCTAAAAACACATCATTTTTTCTACTTCAGAAATCTTATACTTTCTTCCTCAACACCTCTGAAAAAGCAAATCCATGAACAGATTATCATCAACTCATGGAAGGTTTTTCTTGAAATTGTTACAAAACTGTCAAGGGTAAGGAGCAATAGCTATTTATTAAACTCAGTTTTCCTCTAAACTATCAATATTTTTCAAGCAGCTATTAAAAAAAAAAACTAGAAAGATTATAGGTCTCAGAATGTGCATTTCTGTAGCCAAAAGAAACCTGGATAATTTCACGCTGTCATCTTTGTTTTACATGAAATAATTTTGTAACAAACATAAGCCTACTACTTCATTAAGTTTCATTGCTTTTCTGTGATGAGGCAAAGGTGAGGCAAATATTCTGCTCTGCACAGAAATTGCATTTAGCACTTGTGTGGCAGGCCAGTGTCTTACACCTCATTTAATTTAGAAAAATTAGCTAGAAAACAATTTAAAAGTATTTTCTTTCTAAAGTGCTAAACTAGAGAAATGTGCAAACAAAGCCTTCAATTCCAAATATTTACGCATCGTCAGCTTGTTTTAACAAAAGTTTTCACACTGCTTGTCTTCCCCCGAAGCAAGTGACATATGACAGCATTTCAGAGCATGTTTTAATCGGATTTTCCAGTCAACCAAAAACCAAATTGCACAAAAGTGATGAAAGAGTCATAACTACATATTTCACCTTATTGGATTTTATGGTAACTACGGAAAAGATAATGAGGCACAACTCCTTTACAGATTTTTATGAAGTTTTCTGTCAGGATGGGAAACTGCATGAAGAGAGCACACAGGGAGGTGCACACCATCAGAATCCACAAAACAGCTGCAGTCATAGCCCTCAGTAAAACAAGAGGATAAGCAGCCCTTCAAACCAAGGGAGAAAAAAAAAGACAACCCACACTACTATTTCTCCTCTCTCACAACACCCACACCCATTTCTCCTCACATCAGCTCTACCTGAATTTCCAAATAAATTAAGATGCATACATTATGACTGTCTTTTTTACTGCATTACATTTTATTTTTTTTTTAAGCAGGATTTGAACCAACCTACATACAAAGGTACTCCAGCTGATTTACATGTTTGGAGTGTAGTAAAAACTGATGTTTTGGCTGCAGCCTTGAAAAAAGAGTCAAGGAATTTTTCCTCCTTTCCTGCTACTGCTGCCCACTCTTTACTGAGGATCACAGCCCCTGGGGTGGGCTGATGCATTTCTGTGCTCTCACATGAGCTTCTCCCTCCTCCTCCACCCCTTTGCTCTTAAAGATGGCTGCAAAAAGGAAGTCTGAACCTCCTAGATTGTATCTGACACCAAAGCCAACCTATCAATCAACAGTTTTGCATCCCTCCTTAGTTACCTTGTAGTCTCAATAACATTGATTACATTTAGTTTAATAAGACTGACACCAAGAAGCAATTTTTATTTTAAATGGGCACAACTCTGTAAGAATTACTAGAAATGCAAAAGTCGAAAACGTCACCAGGATTTCTTTTCAAAGGGCATTAACACAATTTTCCTATTTTGACATTGTCTTCTTTCAGTAAAAGGGATGTCTACCTGGAGTTTCCTTGCGTCCTTTAGTCCAATGATTTTACTCATGGATAAATGAGGAAAAACTACTACAGAACAGCAGAAAGCCTCAAATTCCTGGAAATTTTCCTATAAAGAGAAGACACTGGTATAAAGGAGTATAGAGGATGGAGGCATTCTGAATATTGTCACTCAAGAAAAGACTGGAAGACAAATTAACATCCAGCTCAAATTTGTCATTTATAAAGAAATAAATATGACAGTAAAGCTTTAAGCCACAACTTATAACTGATTAATCCATACAGCACAAATCCATAGGAAACAAAGCTGCAAGTCTTCCAGAATTGCAAAACTATTAGTATCAGGGCATACTGGCAAAGTATTTCTACACTTCACAGCACTGTGAAAAACACCAGAGCCACCCCCAAAACTAAAACAATAATTCTATTGATGCTCTCCTACTCTTCATGAAGTGATTCAGTACAAAATCCATTCTGCCCGTAAGTAGGAAGCACAAAACAGTTTTTTACAAAAATCATTCAGAAGGATTTTAGCTTTAGAAATAATTTTTTAAAGATTTAAGGCAAGAAAAACTTTACATACATTGAAGTTTCTAACACTGATATGCCAAATCAATGTGTCAAATTTGTGTGCAATTAATCATATCTGAAGATATCATTTATCTTAGCTTTGACAGAAGCATACACAGAATTAAAGTTAATTCTTGAAAATGTCATTCACAACTGAAAAATCCTCTACAGGATCTAGCATTTGCTCTTGGAATATTTAAAAGATGTTCCCTCCCACCCTCAAGATGCTGTGTATCTACTCCAGTACCTGCAGAGTGTGAAGGAGGAGAGGAGTCATCTAATGCAAACAAATACATCACTGATTTTTAAAATCTGGTAATTCTGTTGTTTTCATTTAGGTATGCAATATACTGCAGAAGTCATTGAAGAACCCTCCTAGACAACCTGATCACTGTGCACCTCCACCTTTTCTATTTCTGCTGTATATCACTTTACCGCCACAAAAAAATTCACAGAACCAAAGAGCAGCCCAAGTTGGAAAGGACCTTAAAAGATATCTGGTCCAGCTTTTTATGGAAAAGCGAATCCAGTAGACATTGTCTAGCAGCCTGTCCAATTGCATCTTGAAAACCTTCAGTGATGGGGATTTTACCATGTCCCTGGGCAGGCTGTTCCAGTGAATGACTGTTTTAGCTGTAAAAAAATTCTTTCTTATATTGAGATGAAAACTTTGATCAGACCTTTGCCAAGAGTTCCTAAAGAACAACCATAAGTTTGATACTTCCATTTTTCTGAGACAACTGCAGATCTGATGAGCTTGTAGTTGGGCACTACTTTAGAGTTTGTGGGCTTTCCATAACAGAGGAACCTTTCTTCTTACTTTCTGAGTTTGACCCCAAGATGTGTTCACTGGGTTTTTGGCTCTCTTGAGAGACTTCCTTGTATCTTACCCCTCAAATAGTTTCTTGCTGTTCTTCAAAGATGTCAGCAGAGAAAGATACTGATACGCTGCTGCTTCACTGGCAGTTTCAGAGACAGCACTTAAATTGATCCCAGCTAAAGCTGCTGCCTGAGTAGGTAGTCCCCCACACAGCCACAAAGTCCCACTCCCTCGCTGGAGTCAATATAAGGTCCAGCTGGTAGCCCCCAAGGCCAGCCAGAGGTAGCTCTGTGGAAAGTCTTTTGTGTGCATGCGTGCCGGTATGCTCAGTTTAGTTTGATGTGTTTTGTTTTAAAATAAAACAGCTCCCTATTTTAGCTGGCTGCACTGCATTAAGAGTGCTAGTGGCAGCACAAGGGAAGCAGTCAAAGTAGAAACCTTAGCAAGAGTGAAGAAATCTTGTTCTCAGGCAGCAGGACAAGCTTAGATCAGTTAAACTGCTGACAAAGCCAGACACTCAGTTCTCCAGACTAAGCCATGCCTTTATTTTGCTGCTGCCCACAGCTCTGATAACTAATTGTAGCAAACAGAAAACAGTACAGTGAGTTCGTTTCATTGCTGATACTCAGAATTGCTCAGCAGCACTGAAATAAAATGTCACAGACTGCCAATTTCAGCTGCCACAGGGGAAATCTATAGGAAGACAGGATAGGAGAACTAGCGAATGATTCTGCTGTTGAGACCTGATCCCACCCTTCCCATAGCCATGGGAAGGAAGACTAGGGACAGAAAGATGAACAGAAAGTTCCTCCTCCTCCCAGCCTTATTTAGTGAATAGTTTCAAGAGTAATAGTCTGCAAATAAAAGCTGAAGAATACACACAAAGTCAGTAAATAGCACTCCGATAAACCTGGAGGTACAGGCAGGTGTGAAAAGTTCACACTTCTGATGAAGCCACTATTTCTGAATTTTCCCAGTAGCCTTCCCATAAAATGCTTCACACCAGCAACCTAACAAATTCACACTTTTCAAGCCAAAAAGGAACCATTCTTCAATGCTGACAAGTAAACATTTAAAAATACAGGTAATTATGATAAATATTACACAGTTTAGACAGTTATATTTAACAGTTAATTTAGTGATAGGGATCCAATGAGGGATGGCTGTAACATGAACCTTGAAACCAGTCCATGGCATTCATTCTTACTTCAGAAAAGCAGGGAGTTCAGTAAAACGGGAACATCCAGAATTACAACAGTAGGGTGGAACACCTTGGCATAAACAACAACAAAAATCTCACCTACCCTAGGGTTCTGGCAACACAGAAGCTCTGCAGTTTCAGGCAACAAAATTAATACTTCACCAGGATTAAGAATTTTTAGTTACGATAAACTATTCCAATACTACCTTTCACATGGTCTCTCTCTTGATTTTACTATCACTTAATCTGAGCACTGTCAGAATCATCACATGGGGCATACTGACCACCACGTTGAAAAACTGTTAAGTATATTGAGTGGATGATCTTAAAACATGAGATGCCAACATTCAGAAGTCATTTCAGAAGCGACATGAGTAGGTGAATTTGAAAGCTTTGAAACAAACACTCCACTGAGCTGGCACACAGCACAATGTAACATATAAAATGTGAGCCATCTGAAACTTCCAGGATGTAACTGCAGGACTGTGTCTCTCCTCCATGCAATGACATCTACTCTCTCTCAAAAAAAACCAACCAACCAAACCAACCAACAATAAACCCCAAAAACCCCCAACAAAAAGCAACCTTCTTAGTTTGTAATCAGGTAACATTTCTTGTGCTACTGTATTGCCTAGGAGTCCTAGCCCTCGATGCTAACTCCAATACGTTGCACTGTGCAACTATGTTTTTGTCTGACTTTTACAAGTGTATTTCTGAATAGTTGCATAACTTTTATCTGAAGTTAAAGATATTTTACATCATGATGACCTATGATTAAAAATGCATGGTGTGATTTTAGGTGGTTACTATGGTCTACTAATAGTTAGCACGTTAATTTCTGCATCTTCTATTATGAAGCCAGTCTTTGCTACTTTAATAATGGTATTCAGCAACCTTCACTAAAACACAGATCCCTTGAAAATCAGTACTACCAAAACTGTTGGCAAAAAGAAAATGGATTAAGAGTATTTCAGACTTTACAAATCTGTATCAAATTTTACTTAACAAGAATCAGTAAACAAAACAAAGGTAAAGAAGGAAAAGGCTGGGTATTGTCAGATTAGGTTTTAAAAGGTCAGATAGTTACCAACATCTAAACTGAAACAAAAATAGTTGGCAGGAGAACAGATACCAGACATTAAGTCATTTAAACCACTCCCTCCCCCATTCTGTATTGTTCTCCAGGGCACACTGTAAGTGCTTTTGTTTATAATGTGGAAAAGGAGAGGAAGCAAGGCATGGGGGGGCAGAACATAGATTGTCTTCAGAAGCTGAACCAAAAGGAAAAAAACCCCACCCATTAAGGGAACATGAGCCATAGAAAGCCAGCACCCCAGAAACACAGCTGATAGGAACTCATGAAAGAGCACAATGAAAAGCAGCAGAGAAGTTCAGAATTGAGCTGAAAAAATTGAAAGCAAAGGCTCTTAACATGATGGTGCAAGCAAATAAAGTTCTTGCCTGTGTAAACCTAATATCACTTGTTGAAGAAATGAAGCATGTAAGACCTACAGGATTAAAGGAAGAGGGAAGCAGAGAGCCAAAATGACCAAGGGCTTTTCCAGCACTCATAAAGCAGTTAACTGGCACCAACCCCATCCCTATTTCCCCTGCCCACCCAGCTGCTTGTAAGAGCCAGGTCAGAGTCAAAAAGTAAATGAGACAGGTTTTTTTTTCTCAACCTGATTTAAATTCTGCAATCCACCTTACCAGATGGATACAGAAATGGTTATGCTATCACAAGTGAGGGAGGTCACAGAGGTAGGCAGGACAGGATGGAAAAGAGGAGCAGAGGAAAAGGGACCTGCTTAAAATGACACAGCGAACAAAAATGTTTCACAGTACTGTTGACTAACAAGTTCACACTGTCCTGACATACATTCTATCCCTGTTTTATCCACAGAAGTCATTCATGACTCTACATAAATTACTTTAAAATGCTGTTTCAGTGTGGACACTAATGACATACATTTTATTATAGGAATGCCTCTCCCAAAACCTGACTGTCATAGCAGGGAGGTTGTAACTAGATGATCTTTAAGATCATCACTTCCAACCAAAACCATGCTATGATTGTATGATTTGCAAAAGCAGTGTAGGCTTACACCAGATATTCAATTTATTTGCACCTCTGCACTCAATACAAACCAGGATGCTGAACTCTATACCTGGAGGAAAAAAAAAAAAAAAAAAAAAAATCAGATCCTACCAAGACCAGATTTGGTCTCCATTATCTTCCATTCTTCATGTGGAGTGGGAAAATGACTGTTACCTTGTCCTAAGAGGGTTTTGCCAGCTAGGGGTGGGGGTGGGGGTGTGGGTGTGTATTTGTCAAGTACTGAGATAGTAAGGTGATAAGCACAACAGAAGACACAAGGAAGTTTATAATTTGATAGTCAAAGCAGAATCTGAATGCAGATTTGAGCCATGTTCAAAAATAAGTCTTGACATCACACAACCAAAGTAATGAGGATAAGAACAAAATACTTCATCTCTTTAATACCTTCAGTACAACAGGATTTTTTTTTATGCAACAATGTTACTACTTAGTTGAAAACTGTAGTTCAATCTAGACATAGAAAGAGGCTGAATTAAAGCTAACTGAAAAACTCGTTTTCTTCATTTGTGAATCCTTCTGGAAATAACAGTATTTGTATAGTTATTCTAACTGTGTGCAATTCTCCACTTCTAACAAAAGAAAACTGATTCCACCATGTTATAGTCTCAGCGCCTATATGTGTTATAATCAGATGCAATGCTTCGTCATTTAAGCTAATACTTTATCTTGCAGCACTAGCTGGAGGTAAACTTCTGGATGAACTTGGGTGAGAAAGGGATAATCCACGTTTTGCCCAGGGATTTCCTAATATTTGCTAATTCCAAAAAAAAACCCCAGATACTCAGGAATCCCAGACTGTATCCCAATCTGTATTGGAAAACAGAATTTTCTTGTTTTAAAAAGGTTGAAGTGCAACGTCTGAACAGATGAGTAAAGTCTCACTCCTCCATTTCCACACAGTACTCTCACACAGAAATTCTCCATCTGCTCTTCTCTGGCTTCTAATCTCTCTCTCCTGGTCCAGCAAGAACTACTCTTGCAAACCTATCCTTGCTGGATGTGTCTACTCAGACTGCTAGTCACTTCTGACACTTGTAAACCTCCCCCACAACTGCTTTATCAATGGCACTCCCTCGGTTCAACACAAGATCCAGAATGCACAACGCCACAGTTGCACAATCCCCTTTACGGAGGTGCACACGTGCCGATGGGTATGTGTACTTACATGTACATAAAAACCCAGTGCTTTTACACACAAACTTGTTCATTTATATACAAAAAACTTCCTCCCCATTACACACCTTTCCTTGAGCTATCATAAACATCCCTATAGCACTGCAGAGAACCAGAGGTGAGTACTAGCTAGGTTCATCAGAAAAAATGTTTAAAAGGTTAGTGTGAATCTGTGAGTAATGTCCCATGCCACTCTACCCCACTGTTGTGTGAACAACGGTGCCAGTGTGAGGAGAAGACAGTACAGAAGGTGGCAATGAGCAGCAAGGCTGCAGAAAAAGCATGACCAAGGTTTTATTTCAGTGATAGCGCCAGCCTATAAAAGTAAGTTTAAGGTGTTGATTTTAATCTAGAATACCAATGTCTACATAACTGTCAATATTCCTTCTCCAGGCTTACCTATGACACTGGGTTATGAAAACTTGTAATTCTTTCAAGTACCTTCATTGCTTATAATCTTTTTCCCTTTACTCACTGGCTCCATTCCTCTCTGTTTTGTTCGCAACAAGCCTAGCCACTACTTACTCTTTAATCCCTCAACTAATGTAACAACATTCAATCTCAGTTTCAGTTGTGATAACATTGAGGCTCCCTGCATCCCTTCTGTTTCCAGTGGCTATGACCAAATTGTTCCCTTGGCAGTGTTAGGCCTAGGAGACAGAGGTCCATCAGACCCCTGGAGAATCTGGCTCATAGACTCAATGCACCTACCCATACTCAGCATCTTAACCCTTCAGCCCCAGCGGCTGCCCTGGCTACTGCAGATCTAGTACAAATGGAGTCTTTGGGTGACCCTGCCAAATGGGAAAAATTTTTTTAACATGACCATGAAAGCTTCAGATGGCTGTGGTTTTATTTTGTGGTTTTGTTTTGGCGGTGGTGCTTTTAAAATTTCAGAGAAAAGAATTTATTAGCTGCCTATTTTGGAGGCAACCATTAACCTCTTTCAAAGAAGAAAGTCTGCAGCATTTTTCTTTGTTCAATACAGTAAAAACATTTTTTTCCCTGGCTTAACTGGAAACGGCACAAACCCCTCGAGAGAACTTTTCCGGGCAGCTCTGCCAGCGCCTGCAGCCGCGAGGGGAGGGGAGGAGGGCGACTGGGTACGCTTCACCCTAACTCCCCCTGGG
>NW_008591305.1:0-19182 GCF_000691845.1 Merops nubicus
AATCCCAGACACCCCCCCCCAAACCATTACACACATGCATGGAGCTTTTTAGGTGAGATACAGCTGAAGGTGCGTTTTTGTCTTTTTTTCGTGGCACATAGTAGTTCTGAAGCTCTTGTCTGTTTGCAGTATAGGTCTTACATTTATTGCACAACACTGGAAGATATTTTATGCCTACTGTCAAGTAAAAAAGTTGGAGTAGAAGTCTTGTGTTCCTGGAATTAATGTCTATGACTCAGCCACTTGTCCATTACATGAGTCTGTCTTTCCAGTCCTGGGGCTGTAGAAAATAACCACCATTTCTCACGTGTAGAGTACCAGTTGTGGAAATTCACTTTGATGTATCTCTTTTAACCTCAGAGAAGTACAAAACTGTGAGTCTGTTACTGCTGCCAGAACCCATGTTCAGGGGATATCTATGGGTTAGATCACATCCTGACCACAGTCTGAAAGAGATGGATTTCACTCCCTTGAGACACTCACCTTTATGGCTTTGAGCAGAGCCAGAATATTTAGGTTTTAGGAAAGGTAAAGTGAATTTCATGGTAAGACCATAGAAATCAGCAAAATATTTGCTCTTTTCTACATGCTGAAGAGCATTTAAAGTTACTTAAACTTATTTCATGAGTTGATTCTAAATTTGAACTCTTATGTACTGTGTAATAAACCAGAAGTCAGGTAGCTGTAAGAGAAGTTCCTTTGCAGCTCGAATGGCAGCTCAGTTGTTTATGTATCTTGTAAGAATGAGTAAATAAACTAGGGAGGGGTTGTATGTGGTTAGAATTTTACCCACTTTATTTCTTCTTTGTGTCTTTTTTAGTTGAGTCTTTTGTCAAATAATAAATGTTTCTAGTAAGTTGTAATATAATACAGGAAAATACAGCTATAGTTTCTTCTAAGAACTAGCTTATTTGACAGAAGATAGAAAGGTATGCCTAAAATGTTCCTTGGTTTTAGACATTACAAAACAACTTTGGACTGCTTTGTGTATTCAATTATCTTATCTTTGCTAAATGGATAGTAATGTATTGATGATTCATTGACGTTCTGGGGAACTTGAAGGGCTTGGGAGTTTTGAGCTTTTAGTATTAGGGAGACAGGTTTTGAGAATAAACTTGAAGTGGTGAATAATTTGGAGAGTGGAATGATAAATACTGCAGCAAAAGGATTCAAAAGAATTTCTAATTTATATCATATTTGATTGGTAGTCATGAGGGATATTTTCAAAGGTCAATAGAGAGGTGGAATGCATAATTAAATACAGATTATTCAGGGGAAGATTGGAGGTTGAAATATGAGCAAGTTAAATTTGTATCAATAAATACTAAACATAGGATGACACTATTTAATTTCAGTTCAGATTATATATCACTCCTCAACAAATGAAAATTATGTATAACTGCAGTTTCAGAGCTGCATATTAAATGTAAGAGGAGTGAAGATTTGATGCATGTGATTTAGAATACAGAAAGACAACAAGGTTGAGTATGAAGAGGATTGGCACAGTGCGTGTATGATTTAATCCAAATATTTATACCTGTGTGCTAAGTAATGTGTTAAATAATTGAAATTTATGGAAGATGCAGGAGCAAGGCAAGACAATTTATATCCTGTATTGGATATCTCCAGTGTATACGGACTATTGAACAACAACAAAAATCTGATTTAATTCTGTTCTTTATGAATACCTGTTTAGTTTGAAGATATCTAACTGTTATACAAAAATGATGTAAAAACAGAATCACACCTCTAGTGTGCCACAAATTAGGGGTGTCAGTGCATATTTCCAATTAGAATTCATCCCTTGGTGATACAGAAGGAGAAGTCTTGAAGACCATACAAGACCAGAGTCCAATTTCAAATGTGTTACGTTGTTTAATGATTAAGTCATTTTGTTGGTAAGGTTCTCATCTGAGTCATCCAGACAACAGTGCTCTGTTCCGTGTAACAATGTCGTTCTTGTAAACATAGTAGTTTATGAGAATAAGTGGGATGTAGTCTGTGGGTTGAGGCAGTATCTTTTGTTGGACTAACTGATGTGAGTTGTCTGTGCACCTGCCAGCTTGTCTGTGCTTTCCTTGCTAGTTCAGTTGATTTAATAAGTCGTATTACCTACAAACTCTGCCTTGATCTTATCCACACCCAGATGTGGAGGGGTTTTCAAAATGAAAAAATAAGTCAACAAAAATGCATTAAATTCTTAAGCATTTAACCTGAACACTTACAATTATTTCACAAAATTAAAAAAAAAATTCCGGAGTAGTGGCTGGAATCCCAGTAGCAGAAAATCTTACTCACTGATGGTTCTCCACAGGATCTTCAGAAACTCTGCTCAGGTCTGTTCCAAGCCCCAGGAAACAGCTGAGGTGTGTGTTCAGGAGCACAGCTATGAGCTCCTCTTCCAATTGCCAGGGCTTGGCTTGTCCGACTCTCGAGGTGCTTTGTGACCTGACTACCTTTTCTTTGCTGGACAGAAATCTTCTGGTGGTGTTTGCAGAAACAATCCCACAACGTCCAGTTTGTGCGTTTTACTAAGTGCTGAGTGCTGCTCCCAAAACTGCTTCAAGCCTCATGACATTTTGGGTTCATGTTTAACTTAGATAAAGCTGAAGCAGTCTATATTACTCTGGTCTAAAACTTTACAGCACTTCGCACCTTCTCAATACAGAAAACAAACAAATCATCAAATGTAGCTTAATAACAGATAAAAGTTTAGTAATAAAGTCTTGCAGATTTTTCCAAATTACATTAGTATTATTTATGGCTCTTGGCCTAAGTACCACCTCATCTTCTTTAATGGCAGAAATGTTTTTATCTTGCCTAGGCTTTCTTAGGAGAGAACATCTTTGTGTACTTTTAATAGGAAAGCTTTCTTAGTTTTTTAAAAAAAAACATATGGTGAGAGATATCTGGCGTAGTTAATTTTAGTCCAACATATATCTACTTTCTGAAAAGAATATAGGTCTTTCATATCCTTTTGTTCATTCACCTCAGACTATTGGGAAGGTTGTCTAAGGTTTTTTCCTATGTTTGTTTTTCGTAAAAGTAACATAGCTGAACATCCTACATGATTTATAGAAAATTATGCACATAATTTGCAACATTTTAATAAGAGCTTGCATATGACTAAGAATGTCTTAATTCAAAAATATCGCATTTAATTTTCTTTCCTTTCTTAGTGCTTTTTTTTTCATAAAAATAGTTTTAGAACAATTATGTAAATATAAAATAGAAGAAGGTTAGATAGTATAAGACGCACAATTTTTTTAAAAAAAAACAATAAGGTTAATAGTGTAAAGACTGACAAAAAGTGAGAAGAAGAAAAAAAAAAACAGAGATCCAATGTAAAGGCTGTTTCCTGAAGGTGATGTGCCAGGCACTGGGTGTATGTGCCCAGGGCCCTCTGTGAGGACAGGCTGGGGACGCCCTGCACTGGGCACAGCCAGTTCTTGCTGCCAGGCTGCTGGTGCCTCTGGGAGAAGGTGTTGAAGAAAGGGCAAAACCCTGCCCGGGGTGTGAGGAGTGAGGGGCGAGGTGGCAGAGCCAGCCCTGCCAGCACCGGGGGAGCAGTTGCTAGTTGAGTCTGTTTTACCCATGCTGGTAACTGGTAACCAATCTCCCTGGCTTTATCTCAGCCCACAAGGTATTCCATCCTATTTTGTACCCTGGGGTGTTGAGGAGGGAATGAGAGAGCAGCTGGGTGGGCACTTGGCAGCCAGCCAGCACCCACCGCCTCTGAGAGTTATGTCAATCTGTTGTTGCCACAGAGATTCTTCCAGGAAGCTGAATTTCGAGACCTATGTCTTCCTGTGTCCTAGTCTAGTAGTCTAATCCAACAGCCATCTTGATTTCTGTAAATATATATGTCTACAATTAGCTGTTAAAATAATATCAAACACATGCCATCACCTTTTCCTTTTGGTCCTCTTTCTATTAAGAATGAGGTCAAAATGAAGGCACAAACTGATGGACTGTACTAAAGAAATCTTTTCTTGTCCTGTTCTTTTCTCTTGCTCCTACACTAGAAATACATGTCTTTGAACTGACTGTGAGTGAGCTGTGTGATGTCTGCTGCACACGACGTCCTCCTTGGTAATATTTGTTGCCATTGACTCATAACCAGGTTTTGCAGTTTGGAAGGAAATGGAGGGGGGCTTAGGTTGATGTTTCCTACTAAACATAGGGTCAAGCACAAGGAATTCAACCATGAGTTCCATATTCCATGAATTATCTGACTGTACATTACATATTTCATTAATTAGCTTGGCAGTTAAACATGGCTAGGAGACATGTATGTCCAGAAGGCAAAATCAATTAGTATTTTCCCCTAGTTCATATATGTTAATACATTTATTAGGTGGAATAAAACAGTTTCATGACATACCTCACTGACCATACAGTAAGTTACGAAATTAGAAATGCTCCCAGTTGTGTGTATGTATGAATGTAGTTGCACCATATGCTCTCTCAGTTTTTGTATTTTAATGTTTAAATATAAATTGCCTGAGTTGTGCAAGAACCACAGACTGTTTCACCAGATTGATCCTTCATGGGGATGAGATTCATGGACTACTAGTCCCATTCCAGTTAATAGAGGGAATAATGATATTAAGTGACTTACTTAACCAATCCCAGTGGAATAAAATTACTTAATGCTGAATAGTGAGAGTCAACTCATAGGATAAAATATTTAAGACTAGTTTGGAAATGAGCTCTCTCAAACTCCTCAAGGCTGGAGCCTTTTTTGTTATAGACTTTCAGTGATTTACACAATCAGACCCTCTTTTAAATTAGTAACTAGAATACAACAGTTTTTTCCCTGTAAGGAGTGTTGTAAATAGGAAAATGTGTATGAGAGTTAATTATTAATAATTCATTCAGTCTATATTTAACTGGATTGCTCAATATCTTTTCTTATTTACAGCTTTTTCAGCTGTTTTATCATCATATCCTGAATTTACCCCAAATCTGTGTCCTGATCTATGGAAGTGCATTTCTTTCCTTTTGTTCTTGAATATCTGATTACATTTTGGCTCCTAGTCTCATTACCTTACATTCCCATGCAGTGCATAATTCAGTTACCAGACCATAACCCTAATTCATCCAAATAATTTCAAATTAATTTGCAGTATTCCTCTTTATTTTCTTTGTGTCTGACTGTATCTGTGCTGTTCAAAGTTAAAGCACAAAAAAATTGCTTCTTGTATTCTCCCTCTTTAATGCCTTTTAATTCCTTTCTTGAAGATTGTTCAGCATTAGAGCCCTGGTACTCAAATGTGAGCACAAGTCCTCACTTTGGTGCTACAGCAGCTGACACAAACAGCTTTTCACAAATAATAAAATAAATTGCCTTTATTATGTTTGAATTGACAATAATGACATTGTTTGAGGTATGATTCTCCTAAGGCACTAATGTATGATCTTTAACATACAATTAAAAAGGAATGTAGAGTAGTAACAGTATAGCTACAACTGAATGTTTTTAAAACATTTGGTTTTCGTTATTATTTTGCACCATTCACATAGTTTTGTGAACAAAAGTGGGGAAGACAACACAAATGAAGAAACAAATAAAATAGGAAAAAGGGAAAGGGCATAAAGTATGACATTAAAATCCTGTTCTTACCATAGAACAGGGAAAATCCCTTGAACTGTTCTTTGCTCTTTGTTGCTTTTGTCTGCTCTCGTGCCGCTTTTGGTCCATTTCTGATGAAAACGCACTGAGTGGCTGAAATGGGTTCAGGCCGTGTGAGCTTCTGCCCTAAGGTGTTAAATAATGTTCTTAAGCAAATCGCCAACAGGCTATTCAAAGAGCTTGCAGAACATGGAGCACGTAAGACTTGACCATCAAAAATCATTTCTGCATTTGTTCTTTTGTCAGTAATAGCAACACCATGGAAAATGAGGCCATGTGAGATGGGCAGTCGTTTCCTCTCAAGGCTGTCCTGCTGCGTTGTCTCCCATGCGATCCTGGGAAGCTGGTGTGGCAAAGTGCAGCTGCTTTTGTGACTTGATTTGGTGGTGGTGAGACATGCTCTCTAGGGAGCATAATGTACACACAACGTGCAAATCAAAGTGGAGCGTGCTCCCGGTTACGCTTGGGTAGGACTTGCTTGATGACATCTGACAGATGCTACACAACACCACATTCAGTGTGCTGAAAAAAGAGGAGAGAATTTTCAGTATTAGAATACCTTGATAGCTGTAAGGTTTGGGGGCCAAATGTTGTACCCCAAAGGAGCTCAACCAACGAGCACCTACACTTTTCGCTGCAAGAACAACTTCTGGAAAGTTTGGCTGGATGCAGAAGTGTTTTGTGTTCCATGCTGAGGGCTTGGTCACAGCAGGTGCAAACTGCTGGTGTTCCACTGGAGTCAGTCCTTCAGAGTGCATAGTCCTTCAGCTGGCCATAGACTTGCTTTTTAGTGGTATTATTACAGCTTGTTTCAGCTCACACTTAAATGCTGTTGTGGAAAAGATGCTTTCCAGAAATATCTGACGACATAGGCCTTCAGAGGGATTTAGGATTCTGACTTCTGTGGAAGTCAATGAAATTTGACAACTAAATAGTCCCAAGCCCACTAACTACTTCTGACAGTCTGGTTTTAAGATAAATTTCATGCTGAAGTTTCTGAACACCCTCTTATTTTTACTACTCCTGAACCAGTATTACAGAATATTATACCATATTTCTGTCAAAAGATGAAGAAAGTCTGATTCTAAGTTCAGGATGGGCTGGCTGTTTGTTTTTTGTGGTTGCAGCTGGACTATATTAATTCTGACTTTATGAACAGAAAAAGTTTTTTATTGGGTAATCAGTTTTGGAGAAGAGACGCGTTTTGGAGAAACATGTTCTGGAACTTTAAATATTATGTGGGGGAGGAGAGCAGAGTTAGGAATTCCCTCAGGCAACTTGGAGTCAGTAAGTCAGTAGGTGATTTCACCAGCTGGGGGACATGGAAGAGAAAGCCACAGGAAGTCATTCTTAAAATTCTTTATCTGTAAAATATCTGTATCTGAAAAATAGTAGTGATGTTTCTTGGTATAGAGTTTTAAAATTCTTAACGAGTAAACAACCTACCACTGTTCTCTGCCTCTGCCTCGGTTCTACCTGTGGGCAAAAAGATCCCTCATGTCCCTGGAGGGATGAGGCCAAACCGATAGCAGCGCTACCCGAAAGCGGCACAGGGCCAGCCCTGGCCCGGGCACTGCCTCACCTGCCTTTCCTTGCCATCAGGTTATTCTCAAAACACAGTATTCTCTTACTCTGCTCAGCATACCACGGTGCACCTCACCATCAGCTGCTGGAGGAACGCCAGCCAAAGCTACACGATGTGTCACATGTAGTTTGCCTTTCCTGTGATATATTAGATGCTTTTAAAACCAGCTGACAGCAGAGAGTTTAGCTGTGGAGGTCTTCCTGAAGCCTGTGTTTCAGTGGGGAAGAGGAGCTCTCACAGCACTGTGATGCTGATGGCTTTGTCATAGAAAATATATGCAGAAAGTGGTGCCAAAGATCCACCTTGTAGTTAGGGGGGAAAAGCAAAAGCAATGTAAGAGAAATCTGTCAGGATGTTACTGTTATTAGACAAGCGGACAAATGAGTGGATAGTTCCTGCTTGTTTTCTTACCAAAAAAAATAAAATAGTTCTCATCAGTGTTATCAGCTCAGCCTCAAAATGACTTTCCTCCCCATTATTGCTTATAAACAAACCTTTATCACAGATAGCTAGCCTGCTGAATTAAGACGCTGTATTAAACAGTATATTGCTTCTGTCAGGGCCGATCGGCTGTTTGTGCAGATAATAATGCCAACTGCAACAACAACAATCAGCTAGTGTAAATTAACTTAACTGTGTGAAATAATGCCTCCTATATCAGATTAGCTTGCTGAATGACTTTATCCTTAAATTAAAGCTTGCTGGGGCGTAATAGTAAATCATTTAAATGGTGCTGGGCTTTTCAGGTAATGTCTTCATATATTACTGTAATTTCAATTCGCCAAGGCATGCAGATGGCTGTAGTCTCTAGTTCCTTGTCTCCAAAGCCTCTCCCGTGCTGCCATTTTGTAATTACAGTGCAGGCATGCTGCCTGCTGCTGTTAGATTTCCCAGGGTGCACCAGCAGCCAAGGCAATGTATTTTAAAATTATTATTCTTGTGTGGCCCTCATAACATAAATGTAAATCTTTTATGCTAACGCTGTCAGGGGCTTTGCACTAGGGCTCCAAGGTGCTCTGATGTAGAAATCACCAGCAATCCATCAACCAAATATCACTTGGGATCCAGCAAATGACTTGCATTTTGGGAGGAGTGTAAGCAGAGCATTATTGTAAGGTTAGAGTGTGATTTTGTTACTAGGTGCTCAGAGGCCTTGAAGGTTTTATTTATTTATTTATTCCGCCGTTGTACACGAGTCTTTAAGAAAGAAACTCTGTCCCCGCTCAAATGCCCAGTGTATGACTTGGTGAAAGCTTAGTGTGCTTAATATGCTGAAGATAACATCTGAGCAAATAACAGCCTCCAAATTAAAAGCCTTTCAAATGTATCAACAAGACCAGGCTAAGATAGATAGCTGTTATAAAAACAATATAGAGAAAGAAATTCTCCTGGGTCTGTGCTGTGAGAAAGAATGGGATTATTTAGTCCTTCATACTCACGTGCAAAGGTTCAGTGATTGCTTGGTATTAAAAATTCAGGTTTTATTGCCTACTGCTTCATAATTTTTTTAATTTGCATTTTATAAAAGGGCAACAGAATCAGATGATCTGAGGAAGCCTAGTGATCTGCGTTAGCTCTGTGTGCAAGGCTTCCTTGCCCCGGCATGTCGCACGTGTTGAGGCTCTTCCTCAGCCAGAGGTGGCATTGCCAGGTGCCACTTCCCAGCCAGATGGTTCTGGAGCACAGTAATGGGACAAATGGCAACAAAGGTCCACCCATAGATTTCTGCAGCTGAGGGTAGAATGACATTAATGTAAGGGGATTTATCTTGAAGGTAGATAGCTGGAGAGCAGCAGCAGTGTGTTCTGTGCAGCACCAGGGCTGTTTGTGCTGGGTCAGTGTTAACTCGGGTGGATGCCACACTGCTCTGCACGTTCTGGTTTTGCTAATGGCTTGAGCCGACCATATGTCCACTGCTGGGTGATGAATACCACCCAGATTTTTGTTTTCAAAGCAGGGGTTTGGGGCACCCCTGTTTTTCCGTGTTCGTTTGTGGCAGGGTTCAAGGAAAGAACCTGCTTACAGAAAGCCTGCAGGTCTTCAGGTGACACACAAACACAGTCACTTCTGGAAGCAGAGGCCAGGCTGCCTACCTCTGAGGTTTTTGTACAGCATTGTGCATAAATCAGTGCAAGATTTTTGTGACACTGTTAGCCTTGGCTGAGTCTGTGTACAAGTAAAGATTTAAGAGCATCACTTCTCTTGCAGGGAGCAATAAAATTCAGCTGTTTCCATTTCTTCCACCTGAGCACTTCTGAACCTGTGCACTACGTTTTGCTTCTCCCATGGTAGTTGTAACCCCCTTGCAAATTGCAGGTCAAAGCACATTAGTCTCTTTACACAATGCACAGGTAGAGAAAACAATCCTAACATTTGTAAGCAGTTGTGGTGTGTTGTAGCTCTGCAATTCCCAGGAAAGAACAGAAAAGTGCTAGGTCAATTGCCTCTTGTCTTTTGGCTTCCATCCAAAATTTGTGTCTCTCATCTTTTGGCAACCATCCAAATCTGCTTGGACAACACAGAGCAGCATTTTTGAGGACTGGGCACACACACACTGCCACAAAGTGGCATTCCTTCAGTTCTGTGTGATGCTGTATGTGCAGTCTGATCCTCATGACCAGATCATTCCTCTCCCAGACAGACAGTGAAGACAGCAGACTCTTTAGGTAGTCTTGCTGAGCCCAATCTATTTCTCTCCCTGTGCCAGAATGCATTAGACTTGCAGCTGGATAAAACAGTGGGCTGTGCTAACTAGGTGATGTATTTAAAAAGAGGCATGAACAATCAAATCTTCTCAGCATGTATCTCTATTCAAAAAATGATGGATAGGGATAGATTCTTTTTCTTGCAGGCTGCAAGGAGTAGCAGAAGTTTCTGTTACAGATGAGAACTCTCTTGAGTCTGGTGTTTTGAGGATGTGGAAAGTTAACTATTAAGTTTTTAGTGGATTTGCACTGTTATAGTTAAAACTGAAGAGCAGAGAGATATGGCACAAAGGCAAAATGTCGGAAGTCGCATCATTCTTGCTATGCTCTTTGGTATCACAATAGCCATTCCTGGTTTTCATCCTACTTCCTCCCTGTCCACTGGTGACTCCTTGTCAATACTTGTTTAATGTGACTGTTGTTTTTTTCCTCTGCGTATCTCAACAGCTCTGCCTTTTCTGTTCTGGAGAAGGGCAATGTAACAATAATATGTTACTCTGATCCTGCATTTTGGGGTTTTTGCTAAAAGTGTGTGCATATTGAAAGTGCTAAGTTCTAGCGTTATCAAGGCGTGTATGAGATTGATATGGGGTCCCCCCCTGCTTCTGTGCCCCAGGTGTGGGGTCACGCTTTTCACACAACAGCATAGCTCCAGTAATGGAAGGGTGAAGTCTGAAGCAAGCTGAACTATCCCCTTCAGCTCAGACTGATGCCACTTCTTTTATCTCGCAAAAGGATGAAGTAGAAGAGAGCTACTCTGCACTTGGGGTCTCTGGGTCGTGAAGGATGGGGGTACCACAAGATTCTGCACTGGAAGGCTTTCCACAGAGAGAGGAGAATGAAACCTCAACAGTGCTGGCCAGCATCACTGAAGGGCTCACCTGTGTCCTGCGGTGGGGCTGGCTGGAAGCAGCTCTGTCCTGCCGCTTCCGCAGAGGCCCCTGCAGCCCCCGCTGCTTACTCCTGGCCAGGGACACCCTGTACACCAGACTTTCACGGCAGAACCACACTCTTCATGCTATATGTAGGTACTACTTCTCCAGATGAAAGAATCAAGAATTTGGGTTTAGAAAGCAATAGCGTACATTGGATTAAAAAGACAATATTAAACTGACCCTGAACCAGTTGCTCTGTCACAAGCATTCTAGAGGCAAAGGCTAACAAACTCTGCCTGAATTCCCACAAGTGGCACATCAAAAATGATATGCCAGTGTCACATATGCCAGGAAGCAGTGAGGTTAATTTGCATGATGCGTCTTGCAGCACTGCTAGCTGACTGAACATCAGACAACGTCAAGCTGTACTCTTAAAATGTTGTTCCCACACAACCCCGATTCTCCTGCGATGGCTGGGAAGCAACTCTTTCCTGGTTACCTTGGTGCAAGAAATTCTGGCCATGCTAATGTAGGTATCTTTCAGCACACACTGAATGAGAACACACTTCAGTTTCTGTTAGCTGTTCCTGAATAACATGGCAAAGGAAAACTTGTGTGTTTTAATTGAGAATAGAGTAATACATAATACAGCAAAAGAATGGTAGAAACTCCGGTTGTATTAATGATAGATGGAAAAACACAACAATCCTAGAGATTAAATAATACACACACCAGAAAACATTCCATAAAGCACGTGTGATGTGCTGCCTGACCTCACAACTGTTCCCTTCTCATTGCTGTGATCTTGTCATTTTTAACTGGGGACTGATGCCAACGGGCTTCCTGGAGACAGGGGAAGACTGAGGTGCTGCCTCAGAAAAGGATTCTGAACTTCTTGCTTCAGCTCAGGCAGGATCATTGAATATTAAGGTCTGCTTCTCTTCTTTCATCAGCTCCAGCTGAGTACACTATGGGTTCGCTGTAATTTAACCATAGCTAATTAGAGCTGGGAAATTGGGAATTTTGCCATTGTTTTCAGTGGAGCCAGGATTTCTCCCAACCTGTTTTTCTGCAGAGATTTAATATTCCCTCAGTGAGCTTAAGATTTTGATAATGATAATGACAGAGTTGCATTATATCTCTGGGGAAGGAAGACTGCTAATTGTCAGCCATGACAAAACTGTGATTACTCTTTAGTTGCTTACTTATAAAAAGGCATTAAATGTATTTCCTGTTAATTGACAAAGCACAAGAACTTTGCTCTGAAATATATGTTTCTTGTGTTGGAAAGCCAAAATAAAGCAATTAATTTCAGATAAAAATTGTGTCATAGCACCGAGAACCATCTGAGGCTCCATCTTCACAAGGGTTGTACCCAAATTTTGGTAAAAGCGGCGCTAGTGGATATTCACCATAATCAGGTGGGATCACAGATGCTGTTAGGTTTACTGGCTGACAGGGATCTGAGTGGGCTACAGGACTTCACCCTGATGGTAATTTTTATTACTATTAAAAGTCGCTTGAACTTTTTAGCCTGGCTTGGGATATAGAAGTAGGGTCGGCTTTAGATCTTTCTCAGATTGCGTTTCAGAACGTTCCCATATAATGAAAGTGTGACATTTGTAGGCCTATTTCACACAGTTTTTTCAATAAAATGCTGCATTTTACACCTTTCTTCCTCTGCAAAGTGCAGACGTCTGCTGCTAGAGTCCATGGTACTTCCTCTTGTCTCACATCTTGCCCTTCCCAGACTTGACATTATCTGACCTCAGGTATTTCATTCTTCAGCAGTCATTGTTCTCTCTGGGAAATCACAAGGCACACTGAAAAGCACATACAAAATTCCCTAGTGCTCCCGTTTCAAATTTAAATTATTGCAAACTGAACTGAAATCAGATGATAAAAGTTATACTATATCTTCTTGTGAAATTAGGAAGGATTCTGTACATCTTTCCTTTGCAAATCTAAAAGTGGGAACATTGTAACACCTTTTTTCATAATCTTTATCTACTGTATCTGTAATGGAAAAATGGTCTCTGTTCTGTGTCTGATTTTTTTTTTAAGTATTGAATATAAAAATATCAGTATGTCAAGTAAAATCTTTGTTTCAGCTACTTAAGCTGGCAGGACATGATACGTCTGTGATAGTATTTGATAGCATAATCTGTAAGAAAAGTTAAGAGTCCTTGAAGAATAATGAAAGGCTAAAAAAGTAATTTCTTAAAAAGTTGTGTTAAATGGGAATTATGATAAAAAGAAAGTTGCTGTACTGAAAATTAGCCTTCTCTCCTTGAATTTCCAGGGAGGTGAACAAAGGAAATGCTAATACTAACCTGCAATCTAATATTGTAGTAGGCTTTGTTTTATACACAGAAGAATCTTTGTTTTGAATCTAAGCAGGGTGCACTGAAGAACGTTCCTAGCTGACTCTTCAGTGTGGGCTGATGGATCTTGTCCCCTTTCCTGCTAGTCAGTATTGTGCTGTCCTGGTGTAAGTGAAGGTAGTCCAGGATTTCAGTGGTTTAAGGGATAAAGAGTCAGATCCTCCATGTTCATGGGCAGTTTATTTAATATTTTGCTCATTTAAAACATTCAATGTTCAAAACATTTTTTTTCTGTAGAAAATAGGTTGGTTTAGTGTGCATGTAGCTTCACCTTTCCCTGGTGATAATTTACCATCCTTCCTACTGCTTTAACCTGAACAGAACTGTCAAAAAAAACAGGGGAGGGGAAAACGCTGTTGAAGTGTGCGTGTGTGTGATTTATTTACATCACTGATTGCTAGGGAAATAGATGGAGCAGTTACTGGAAGAACACCTGCTATTGGGCATTCATATGTTCTTAGTAAGCCTTCAGAATCCTAAAAAGATTTTATTATCATTAGCTAATTGAAACTGAGTTCAAAATAAGAAATAGTGGCTATCATTTTTCCTAGCACTAAAGCTTGGATTCCCTCCCCAGTCATTGTTTCTAATTATAGCCTCATCTGCTGATTGCATTTACCTTGTTTTTCATAAGTTCTGCTGCAAACGTTTTTGTATCTACAGTTAATGGAGAGTAGATCAATTTCAAGTTATTGGAAGCTGATTTTGCATAATCACGGAGATCATATCAGTTCCTTTTATTTATTAAAAGCCCAGAATTAGCCTGATTTTTAACACACACACACTCTTCTCCTCCCTCCTCATAAACAGGATTTCGTACAGATACGAGTCTGTAGGTGCCAATAGAATATTTACTACACTGTGGCCAGAATTTCACTTTTTAAGTTTATACAGATTTACAAAATGTGATAAAGAAGCAATGTTTTGCTATCGTCCTTGCTTGAATCTGGGATGGGGGCATCTGCCTGTAAGTGCTCCTGCTGCATACGTGAGTTCCTGCTGAACTAGGTAGAGATTTTTGTGGCTGGCAGGACTCACTACTGTTAATGACCAGTTTGGAACATCAATCAAAACTCTGGCGTTTTGTAAGGTTGATGTGCAGCCCTTTTTCTTAGCCTCCAACACCATCTTTCTTTCTGAGATATGGTGATATTTCATGAAATCTATCATATAACCTCAGTTGCTCTGGACATTTTCTTCTAGGTCTGAAATGCAAGAGTCAGCAGCACACTACTATCAATTGTGCTAAAAGATACTGACAAGTCATGTATTACGAGATTTGACCTCTAGCCATGGTATAAGAAGCTTGTGCAATGTGCCTTGAATTTCTGACCCTGAAAAACAAATAAAGAACAGAGAAAGTGTTTCTTCAGCTTCACTTCTTGTAGGAATGAGCAGGGAATAAGTGCCTTCTGGTTTATTGTGGGCATTGGTGTAACTTTGTTTTTCTCCAAACTCTGAGACAGTATGTGCCTAGACTATGAGGAAGCAGAGAGGACTGAATAATAGAGCATGGAAAACATGAGGAATCTCTATATTCACCTCTAAATCTAGATGAATATGTGAAGAATGTCAAGAGTGTGAAAAGAAAGAAATAGTCTTTGCTTCAACTTAAGGTTAATCTCCTGACAGTAGTAGCATGTTATAAAAACGGTTTAATAACTAATACTGAAATGAAAAAAAATATTCTCTATATGGTGTAGTTTCTCAGAGATAGTATATGCCGAGGAAGCCTGTTCATACCATAACCAGCACATACCACAACTGGAGAAAATCAGAGGTGTGACTGTTGCTGCGTAGGGTGGATTATCTCACCTGAGAGGTGGTTCCAATACTAGTTTTGTGATCAATGAATTTTTGATGTTAAGGACATTCTTATCTGGCCACGCAGTTTCCTTCAGTAAGAGGATGAGAGGACACTTGGTACAGACTCTGACTTGTATTTGATGCATAGAAAGTTTAGGCCCAGGAGTCCTGGCAACTTTGCAGACTGCTTTTTTAAATTCCATTGCAAAGAGGAATTGCAGAGGTTTTTTCTCTGTGCTTTGCCTTTCTTGGCAGGGAAGATAGCCTGGATAAATTGCAAACTATGCAAGTGAGGTGTTGGAGCCAGTTTTGTGTGCAGTCCTGCAGGTTATGTAAAGTGAAATGGCAAGGATTCTGGCCATCATTTAACATTATTGTATGGTGAAAATGGGAAACCTTTATTAAGCAATTGTTGCAAACACGTTTTACACAACTCAGGGGCTGCCAACAGAGTTATGGTGCACTGAAGCCTTTAATAGATCTTCAGTAGGAACTGTGATAGACTATGTAGAAAGGCCTGAGGATCCTTTGAGAAATTGTGGTGAAAAATAATTTCCCTTGTCCACAATTCATCTCTGTGAGATGTAGGAAAAGATCAGGTGTTTGTTGGTACAGCACATAGTATCTGTATTCAGTAGCTTAGCCTATGAAGGGATGCCAAAGGCCTGCTGGTGTCCCTGTCCACCTCTTCTGGAGTGCATCCTGTGCTAAGCTGGAGGAAGGGCACCCTGCTTTACCAGCGTGCTCCTGACACTAGCTCAAATTGGTGCTGGAGCACGGCTTTTATATTCGCAGAGATGATCAGAAAGTGAGTGCCAATGTAGGAGACAGTCAAGGGGTTTAATTTTCTTGTGTGTTCCATGGGAGCATGATTTTAAACTGATCTTCATGGAGAAATGTAGTGCTCCCCTAGCAATCCCTTTTTTTCTGAGATTTCCCAACATGACCATCTGAAACAAAATTAAATTACTGTGATATACTAAACTGAAGTGACAAAACAGACTTAGTGGGGCAAGGTACTGTACTCCTTTACCTGTACTGCTTCAGAAATAGTGCTTCTATAATCTCTTCATATAAAATCTCACTATAAGATATGGCTTCTTAGTGTAGATGGTAAACAGCCTGCCTTATAGTCAAGCACATCTTTAAAAATATGATGCATCACCTTACAAAAACATGTGAAGATTTTTCCACAAAAATCCATATCTTGTCCCATAAATAAGAATGTTAAATGATGAGCGCTTCCTACATTATACACATCCCTGGGTATGATGTCCTTCTTGGTGAATTTTTGTTAAGAAACAAAATACAATTTTTATTGAGATCAATAAAAGATTAAGGTGACAAAGTGATTTATTGGCTGTACCGAACGCTCATTTTTTCCCCAACAACAACACAGCCAACCAAGAAAAAAAAAAGAGGATGCCATGAAGTGTTTTGTATTTAGCTTTGTTTTTACCTTGGGTCCTTGGAAAACTATGGAATAGAGCTAAGTCATCCATCAAATCTTAAAATAGTGCTTAAAATGAGTAACTGCTGCTCTGGCCCTCAGACTACAACATATGAAGGAACTTATTATATGACCCACTACACACCAAAATCCATGGAAATACTCTCATTAACTTCAATGAACATAACTCCAGTACTGCATAATGAAAGCAGGAGAGAAACCAATTGATCAGTGTGTGAGAGATGGTGCTCACCGTCAAGTCTTTTGTCTGATTACTGCAAGGCTGCAAAGCCAGTTTGCCTCGTTGATATATGATTTGATATGCCTCTGAAGAAAATTTTATTTAAAAGCTCTCAGAGAGGGGTGTATTAAATGTCCCTGGAAAAAGATCCCCTGAATGCGTTTTTTTCTCCCCTTAGGATCAACATCTCACATTGGTTTCCCCTTGTGTGAATTTCGGTAGGGTCTGTAAGGAAGCAGTATTAAGGCTGTTGTTTCTGACTCCTGCAGCTCCTCCCTAGCCCTGGCAGAACTGCTTTCAGTGACAGATCCCACCTGAATCGGGGTGTGGGAAAGGAAGCCGTGTTTTGCTGTGTTGTTGCTGAGCATTCCAGATGAGCCATCACCACTGGTGCTCTGGGACATCAGGGCACTGCAGGGGAAGCTTCAGAGGCACTTCAGATTGGTGTAACCTGACTCTTCACTGCACAAGATTTTTGCACCCTTTATGGATTAAGTGGCAAATATCTAAACCTGCTTCTGTCTAGTCTGGGAAGGAAAATATTAGAGGAATTGATTTGTACCCTCACCAGAGTTGTTGATGCTTCACTTTTGCCTGGTCATTGCTTACAGCCTGACCCAAACACCAGCCTTGGAATGCAGGGGTGAAGACTAGTTAAGTTGTATTTCTGCAAATTGCTATTGACTTGAAAGTACATGGTCTGTATATATGCCAACAGATAGACCTTAGTGTACTTAAATGTGTGAAGTGAAATAAAATACAAATTTGAATTATTTACACTGGAAATATTTGCTTGAAAAGTTGTGTGATGTCATACCAGATATATCCAAGTACAGGATGAAGCTGTGAAGTGTAAAGTGTAGCGCTTCCTCATAACATGAAAAGCAGTAGTAAAACACATCTGAAATCCTAAAAATGGGATTCCAGCTCCAAATAAAAGTAGAATTTACAACTTATATAACAGTAATGATACACACCTCACTAAACACAGGTTAAATCAAACAGATAGCATAAAACCTAGCCATTTATAGCCATTTGTGAATGGAGTCATTACGGTGCTCTGCTTTTAAATAACATTTTAAACCTGTCTATGTTTTAGTATGACAGATCCTTTATCAATTTCTTAAAGCACCATTGCAACATTTTATATTTAATGCTAACTGTAATTTCATCTTAATTTTTAATATAGGATCCTTCCCATTAGTAAATATTTTATGCATATTTTAATTAATATTTATGCAAGTGTTGTTGCAGTGTCCTTGAAATTGTTGATACCATTGGTCAGAAAGGAAAACACAGCATTTCACAGAACTTTTTGGGAAGGCATGTAGTAGATGAGAAAGCTCAGGCCCACGTTTTTTGTTGTAGTCTTCTGTATGAGTGTTACAGAAGTTTTTATGCTGAAACCCTTATATCTTTTAGCAGTGATAATCCCAGCCTTGTGAACATGCACCAGTTAATTACACTATCTATCAGCTATTTATGTCTTCCCAAGAGCTTCGTTTGCTTTCTTCTGTTTTCCTGTGGATTATGTGGGTTGCAAGCAGCTGTAGAGTATATTGCAGGAAGGGAGAACTATGTCATGTACATGTGGCAGAATGGGGCACTGGGTTCTGCCTGAGCTGTTCTCTACTTTCTGAGGGCTTCTTGAGCCTTTGCAACCCCACCTCAGCACACAGCAGAATTCAGTGGGGTTTAAAAGCACTGGTGCTCCAGCTTTTGCCTGACGATTATTTGGTGCACCTAAATAAAAATGAACTTTCATTTGCTGTGTGTACTGAGCACCAAAATTGTGGGATTTCAAGTTTAAGCACCAAATAGGCTCAATCCCTAAAGAAGGTATGGAGTTGGAGAGAGTCTCTTATATATGGAAAATGTGGCCAGCTAAATACCAGTGAGAAATGCCTGGAGAAAGGGCATCAGTGCAACACACAGATGGCCCAGTGCTAAAAGCAAGATAGTGTGGTGGCATCAGATTTTTTTAATATGTAGTAAAAAAATTATTGTGCCTAGAAAGTACTTATTATATACTTCCTATTCTCATCTGGAACATAGAGAGTGGGTTTCTATCAAGTCTGGTAATTCTCTGAAGATGGTAATAACTGCAGAGTTAAAGCAGCCATCTGTACCTTGCATTAAAACACAAACTGATTTTTCAGCATGTGTGTTTACCCAACTTTGTCAGAGAGAAAGAATATGTGAAATGTGTAGTATATCTTCAAGCTAGACAATATCTCAGCTGGCAAAATAATCTGTTGGAATGACATTGCCTTTGAGCATTCTGCATGTTTAGCATGAGATAGTTTGTATGCTTGTATGTACACACGGTAGAAAAGCTTCCATCAGTCTTCATGCTCTTTGGAGTCAGCCTTCTGGCAGTCCCTGAGTCCAGTTACAACAGGCAACACGGTGTGCACCTGAAGTGTAAAGCTCACTAGAGCTTTCTTGCAATGGAGAACAAAAGGAAGTGGGGTAGAACAGTGTGGTGGTTTAAACCACTT
>NW_008591306.1:0-6306 GCF_000691845.1 Merops nubicus
GGCCGCGCTGGGCTCCTGGGTCCCCTGAGAGCCCCTTAATTTCAAAATTCGGAGGGAAGGGGTTTGCATTTTCCATTCCCAGGGGGGCTTCTGCCTTCCTCAGCAGACAGCTGTCTTTCAAACCAAGGCACTTCTGAACCTGGTGGTGGTAGCTGAAGTATTGGGATTTTCTGGGCGAGCTTGTACTGTTGCTAACCTGTACTGACACAGAACATCTTCACTTTCATTGATTCTCATTTTGCCTAATATTGCCTAAATCATCCTAAATTAAAGATAGCCTAGATAGGCAAACTCCTAATACCATTAGGCCTGCATTTGGTTGTGGAGGTACCCCTTAAGAAGGACATTCTCAAACAGTCACTAATTGCTCTCACCCAATGCCCTCCTTTAGTATTGATAGAAAATTTGCAATAATTTCTTTTATTCTTGTGCAGACCAAGGAATGCCACAAACGAGCAATGAAATGCAAGATCTGTGAGCTTGAAATGCCCTTTGACAAGCTGGAGGAACACCTGAACACCTGTGCCAGCCGAACAGAGAGGTGTTGGGAGTGTAACAAATACATCATGTACAAAGATCAGAAAACCCACAAAAATATTTGTCAGAATGGTGGTCTGTCCTATCACAAGGACGTGCACTTTCAAACCTCTGAAGCATCCACTAATGCAGCACTTATTTACCACACTGGTAAGCCAAATTCCCCCTTGTCACCGACTGGGTCAACTCTGTCAAACCTCAAATGAAAATTCTGCTGCTTTCCCTAAATCCAGGCTGGGAGGAATTCTTCTTTAACCAACCACAGTGAAAGGGCCAAGAGTTGCTTTCTGTTATGCTGGTTATTGTAAAGCCAGGGTGGTTCCACTGCCTGGTAGCTCATTGGCCATGCTCTTTTATGACTCCCTCAAATCCTGGAAGTGAATTTCCTTTTGTCAGAAAATAAGTGGAACTTCTTCCTCTTTCTATTTGTTGTACAGGAAGAAAATATGATTTAGAATTTCCTTCTACTTCATATATATAGCCAGTCATGCATACCTGTATTTCTTGAAGTTGAGAGCAGTTTTATTAGGCATAAGGTATTGGACAGAGTATATCAAGACAAAAAAATAATGAATCCTGAAAATTATTCCAGAAAAGAACAGGCATCAGTAGGTGCAGTGGTTGGCAAAATAAACTGTAGAAAGCAATCCCTCCTAGCAGCAGAGTTAGCTAAGCCGTGGTACGAGGGAAGCATCTTTAGCCACAAGAGATGGTACTGGAGTGGAATTTCAAGTATCCTGAAGTTTGAGAGAAGGGATGGTGGATTGGGTTTGAGTAGTGCTGAAACCAGATGTGGTCACAGCTCTAATTCCTTCTTGGCCAGTGGAATCAACATGCTGTGTTTCTCTAGAAGCAGTGACCACACGTGGATCTGAGCAGCCTGCCTAGATGACTAATGTCAGTACTGTGTTACTCTCCATTTTTTTTTTTCTTTCTGAAGGTGCTGGTGGCAATATTTGCCAGAAGTGCAATAAGTCATTCTCAGATGACCAGTACTCCCAACATCTGGTAAGAACATTTGATACTGAACCAAAGAATGGTCTGTGCTTACTTTCCAGCCAGGTTATTTACCTGAAAAGCTATGTTCCATAAGGGGCAGTGTGTCTTGAGTTTTCAAACTATAGTTTCATGAGACAGTGTATTCAGCTGAAGCATCACTGCGAGGTGTTGTCCACCATCCCTCCCCATTCATGTCTGTTGCAGAGCACAACGTGCCGCACAGTTGAGAGTAATACCAATCTTCACCTCATTGTGCATGCTCTCTTTTAACAGAAGAAATGCAGTGCAGTCTGTAAGCTGTCAAAAGTTCTTGCTGACCAACCAACTACAAAACTCAGCAGTGATCCACCACAATCTTCTTCCTCCCTGGATCCCTCTTCCTCCTCTAAGAATGCAACGGTGTGGAAAGACGTCCGTCCCAAAATGAAAGGAAAGGACCAGCCATTGACCTCTGAAACCTTGCTTAAACTCCCCAAGAACAAAAAGATTGGCTTTCCCTCTCCCACAAGAGGCAGACTTTCCACATCATCTCAAGCTCTTAAAGACACTCAGTCTTTTGACATGCTAGTGACCTGTGCTCATTGCAACATTCTTCTGCCACTTCCAACCCTTCAGAAACATGAGGTGAGAAGTTAGACATTGGTCTCGGCCTCCCACATGCAAAAGGCCATACCTTCAGAGTCACTACTTACCTTCACGCTGCCTGGGGTCCCAGTGCCCCTTTCTGGATTCCATAGCTTCTTGAAATGCTGGCCATGGGCACACTGTCTCTGTAAAATGTGGCATTTGTTAATGCTGTTGACACTTCATGCTCACATCTAGATGAACAAGATCCATTGCCTATAGTCTACTTTGGTTTTAGGAACATAATAACCATGACACAAGCCGTTAATTTTAAGGTCAAATAATGGAAAGACTTCAGTACTTGTCTTGATTTGCTGAAGGCTGATATTATTCCTGATAAGCAAGTAATATGATTGTATCTCAGCTACATCAGAGATGGAGTTCTAAATAAATTTCCATCCCAACAAAGGGGCCCAGTTTCCTCTGTAATGAATATAGTTACATGTTGAATATAATGTTAAATTCTCCTCTGATAAAACTGTTCCTTATTTTTCTAGATCAAATGTCTACATTTTACATCTTCGAAAATACTAGGATGAAACAAAAATCAAGCCAAGGAGAAAAAGGTACTGCATAAATTTAGAATAGAATTCATAATTCAGAGTTAGTTAATAGGAATAATGGGATGATGCAGAGGAAGTAGATCTAGGAAAGCTAATACTTGGAATTTCACAAAGCTCTTTAGATTCCAAAACACAATGGGTTCCTAGGAGGTTGCATTAAGCAAGCATTGCTTCAGAGCCAGTATATTTTCACTCTCTTGACTCTTAACAAAAATTTTGCCTCTCAAATTATGCTATGAACAGGGCAGTACCTTCCCGACTGTAAGCTGAGATCAGCACAAAAGACTTCACAGAACATCTGTTCTGTCCCAAGTCCATCTACTCCAATACTGTATGGAGACTGAAAGAATAGTTTCAGAAGACAAGAAGTACAATTATTTTTTCCTCATAGTTAAAATAGCATATTCAGTAGAAGCACTGATATAACTATGCCAGACAATACCTCCAGTTGAGCTTGCACTGATCCACAGGCAGTCAGTCTCTTTTCTCACCTTCTCCTAGACAAGCTGTAAATCTTAATACTTCTGTCTTTGCTAACATGAGGTATTACTTTTCATTGTAAAAATTTTCTTTCCTGGTAAATTGAAGGGAGAAAGCATTTAGAGTGAGAAATATGGGGTTTGTCTGGTTTTGAATTACAGGACTCTAGTCTCGAAATAAAAGTAAGTACATGGTAATTACATGGATTGACTTGCATATGGGGTTTTTTTATATTGTTCAACAGAATGATGACATAGGAAGGCTGTAAAACTGAAACATTAAGAACACTCATAACTGGGCTTTGTTTGTTTTACAGAAGACTCTACAACACTCATGATTAAGTCTGGAAATAGAGGCACGTCTTCAGATTGAAGCTTCAGCTCAGCTTTAGCAAAAGGCATTGAAAGTGTGATAGCATTCTTGGCAAAACTGAATTGCTACTCTGGATTGAGAACAAAGAGTGACTCAGCTATTTATTCCTTATCAAGAGAGGCATTTAAAAGTTTTCATGAGAAAATTGTAAAAGTAATGAGGGCTCCACAGCTGTTATAATTTCAAATACTTCTGTGTAAGATTGACTTAGGAGTTTACTTTTCCCATCCACTTCAGCAGGGTGAGCATCTTGTTTAATTTTTTTTTTTTTTTTTCTCTAGGGGAGAGAAAAAAATAAGGAATTCAGAATTCCTTGTCATGCTGAGCACCACCAATTCCCCTTGCCCTCACTGAGAGTTGAGACCTTAGTGTTTCTCAGGGCATAGCCCAATAAAATTAAAAAAAAACATTAAATCCTGCTGTCTTTCACTTAATTGAACACTGAACCTAGAGCCAGCACAAACAGCTTAGGCTCAGCAGAGTGCAGACACATCCAAGGATAACTAAGGGAGTTCATCTTCTTGATACACAAATGGAAACTGATAGAGCCCAGTGGTGGAAAAGTTAAACATGAAGAGTGAGTGGATGCTTCAGCTAATGTCTGTGAACATTTGTGAAGCAGCCTTGGCTGCTTGGCATCTTATAAATAAACAGTACAACGTGTTGACAGAACAGTTTTACTACAAAGTGTCATTTTCCTCTCCTCCACCCCTGGCAGTGTTCAATCTTACAAGCTGATGCTTGGAATTAACATACACATGCTGGCTTGCTATTGAGTAATATCTTATTTTTCAGATACAAAGTTGTGGTTATCTGCATCATTTCTGCACAAGCATACATGTAATACAACGTTGGGTGAAATTCATAAACTGCCTCAGTAATTCAGCAAGGGCCCAGGCTCATTTATGAGTATTTTAGGTGTATCAATATGGGCAGGACTGAGCTGAAATGCACCAATGGATGTTACAAGAGTAGATCCTTCCAGCCATGTAACCACTGGGCTAGTGCCAGCATTGTGGGAGGGACAGTGGCTTGTCATGTGGCCTGACAAGTATTAGTGATTTCTGAGACTCTCAACGTTTGCAGCATAGAGACTGCAACAATCAGCAGCTTTTCCTACATGTGTTGAGGCCTCGTTAATCTCAGTCTGACACTGCTATGCAAAGGCCAGGAGTGCATAACTTCACTTCCTACCCATTCTGTCCAGTATTCTGACCACATTTAACAAAGGATTTTCAAATACAATCTTAAGACAGTGCTCTCACTGAGGTTTATTTTAAACTTTAAAAAAATTGTTCTGAACTTCTGGTAGGCAGGTCTAACATTGAACATGGTGCTATGAATCAGAATTTCCTGTATTTGGGGGTAAAGAAAAAGGCTGTGAAAGCATGTCCCTTAAAGCCATATCACTCTATGCATATGTTTATTCTCTTTTATGCTGCACTCATTAGACTTCCACATCTTTTAATATTCTTATTATTTTTTGATACACATCACAGCAATGGACATGATGGATATCCACACAAGCATACTTTCACTACTCTGTTGTGTATTTTGAGGTCTCTACAGGTTCCAGCAAACCTGGACCTGTCAGGCCTCCCAGGAGCTCTTTGTTGCTCTGAAGTCTGTTTGCAGAAGGCTGTTAAACAATATGGTCTGAAGAGAGTCCACAGTAAAAATGAGTAGAACAAGTCTGGAGACAAACTGAGCAAGCAGCTCATGCTCCATAATCTAAATCTCTATACAGAGAAGGACAGGAAAACATTTTCGTCCCCTCTGAAGAGGAACTTCGCAAGCTGTGCTGCCCAAATGCAAAGGAAGAATCTTTGCACCTAAAGCAGCCCAGTTTACCAGACAGGAGAACAGATGGACAGGGGTAGGCAGGTAAGGGGATGGTGCTTGCACCAGCCCTGTCACCACAGGACAGTAACATCATGCTCCATCACAGATCAGCCTGACAGGACATTGTGGGCTTGCATCTCGTACTGTGAGACTGGAACCAGAGCGGCTGTGTCTGAAAAATGTCAAAAACCTCACGTCAGAGCACAAGGCAAGTTTATCCTTACAATCACTTGTTCTGGGGGTGCGATGGGGTAAGGCCTAGCTTATTGAAGATGTGGTTTTTCCTTCTTTAAAAAGCACAGCGGAGTTTATTTCAGAAATCTATGTTGCAGTGTCATCGTGTGGGCGTTGGTGGTACTGGTGTGAACTAACCCGGGTCCTGGCTGGAGACCAGGCGCTGCCTCCCCGGCGTTTCCACCCTCAGCAGCACTTGGTGCTTACTCTGTCAAGCCGAGGCTACACAGGCTTTGGCACTGGTACCCTTGAGAAGTTAAAAACTTCAGGCTCCCAGCCAGGTTAAAGACAGCATGTGGATGGAGACCAGCAAGCCCAAGGGCTGGGGCACTCCTGAAGCCTTCTTGTGGCATGGTGTGGTGCCCTGTGTGCAGAGGTGAGAGCTGGTTGCCAGGACTTTGTCTCAGCAAGAAGAGAGCCAGTTGTGAGCCTCCAGAGAGTATAAGCCAAATGAAAATACCTCTCTGAAAGATCTTGAAAACACCTGAAAGCATTCTGACTCCTTCCCTTTCCCTGGGTGAAAAATGATGTCTGGAATGAGGATCATAGAATCATAGAATCCTCTTGGTTGGAAGGGACCTTCAAGATCATCAAGTCCAACCATTGAGCCATTAGGGCTCTAAAGTCCTCTGCTAAAACAGATCAGAATCTGTCA
>NW_008591306.1:6621-18968 GCF_000691845.1 Merops nubicus
CCTCGGAGCCTTCTCCTCTCCAGACTGAGCAGCCCCAACTCTCTCAGTCTGTCCTCACAGCAGAGCTGCTCCAGCCCTCGGATCATTCTCGGGGCCCTTCTCTGGACGCGCTCCAGCAGCTCCACGTCCCTCTTGTCCTGGGGGCTCCAGAACTGGATGCAGTGCTCCAGGTGGGGTCTCACGAGAGCAGAGCAGAGGGGGAGAATCACCTCCCTCCACCTGCTGGCCACACTTCTCTTGATGCAGCCCAGGATCTGCTATGAGAGCTGCACCAAATGCCACCCTGGTCCTGGAGGTGCTGTGCGTACCCTACCCAGCGAGGTGAGCCCTGTTTCCAAGCTCTGTGAGCATCCTGGGGACAAAGCAGAGCTATTCGTTTTTGCGGAGAGACCTCTTTATAAATTACTGGACTCTAGAGAGAGAGGGTCAAGGACCTGTTTATCTGTGAAGAGTCCATAAGGGATATGGGTAGGGTAGCACGAGGTGAAGGACGAGAAGCAAGCTTCTTTGCTCTTTTGCTCTGTCTGGTTTAAAAATTCTCGGCATTTGCAACCCAGTTTGGTGCGACGTGCAAATAGTTTTGGTCACTAGATGGCAATAAAGAATCAATGAGCTCTTCCCTGTTCCCCTTGGAATCTTTCTAAGAGCTTGGTCTAGATTTGCTTTGGGAGAAAGGACTAGAATATACTAGAGAAACCATCAAAACAAGGGTACAATTATTCTGCTTTTTAGTAAGGATTTGTATTACTATTGTCTGTTTCTTAAAAAAAAATAAAATATCTGATTAAAAGTATAATTCTGAGTAAGAAAAGAGCACTCAGCCTCACCAGGACCCGTACTCAAAGAGCACGGTATCATACTCCTGAAACACTTCTGATGTTTCAAATACGCTGTGATTCCAGTGTTCTACCCTGCATCTTAAGATATATTTTTATTATTTAGCAATGACAGGAGACAATACATTTCTCTATGCCCCTCCTCACCCCATGACAGTTTACCTACATGCCTCTCCATATGTTTTTTTTCTTTAAACAATTTTTGGTCATAGTGAAAACTTTAATACAAATCTATGATACCAGAGTGAAGCACACCTTGTACCTGTCCATCTCCTAGGTGCTATGTGCTGGTGGCTTCTCCTCCACTACACTGTGTGCATCTGAATTTGCTTGAACATTAATCTCCCTGGAAGGTGTGAGTTGTGTGTGTACAAAAAAGTGCAAAGCCAGCTTATCCTACTTCCATATACTGATGTGATTCAAAAGCAGTGTTATGGGAAGCAGAAGGAACTAAATAAACTGCCAAAATACCATTCAGTAAGCTGATGGGGAGAAGCTGCATGACCTGTTTTTGGATTTGCCCACTGCTGCTTCTCAGTGGTTCTGTTGCCAAGGACAATGAGGGGTCTCAGTATTTTTTGCTGTCTTCTATGGGATATGGATTTTCAACAGAGTCAACACAAGGGCCACATGTGACTTCAGCATGTTTAAAGAAAATATAAGCAGCAGATTTTTCACAATCCATACCCAGTTATATGACTTGCATAGTACCTCATAACTGTCAGCTCTTCATTTGCAGTCGAAGGGCTTTTTGGCTTGCTTGAATTGAGTCACACTGGGATGAAACTTGGCAGAAACTTGAGCCCAACTACTTTTTTGATTATTTAGAAAAAAAAAAAAGCAAACACAAAATTGAAACAAACTATCATATATATGACCAAGAATGGTCATCTACTATGGTATATGAATACTTTTCCCAGCAATTCATAAAGAAACGGAGTACAAGTGCAAGTAAACACTGGGGGAGATTGAGTGTTAAAAGTAAATGAATTTGGGTGACTGCCAGTAATTCCAGAGCTGTGTATTTCTTTGATTTCAGAAAGGCATGTTTCCCACAGTCATCAGGCCTAGGTGCTGTCTTCGTCTGGATGCGTGCAGCTACTTATCTGTTCTTATTAACAGCTGTCAAGAACAATCTTGTTCCCTGGAAGATAGAGGAACATGTTAAAAGGATAGCAGCTGTATATATAGCTGTGCATCCTTATGTGTTGTGCCATTTCGTTCTTGAAGCATTGCTGGCAGATCCTCCTTGGATTTGATGTAAACTGTTTAACACAGCCCCTTACGAGGTGTGAGCAGGGAGCAGGTTGATGAACATGCCAGTCAGGCAGGCCAACAGCTTGGTTTTAAAAAAAAAAAGTCAATAACATTTTCTTTGGTGGCATTTCATTTTTACACCATGAAGTGTAATGACAACCACTGTGGCTGATGGTTGTGGGGGCTCGGTGAGTCCATGGAGAGAGCAGTTGGAAAGAGGTTTCAGACTGGGATGTTGCAGTTATACCCATGGGTGTGAGAGAGGCAGCCTGAGTTCTGTGGTGAATTTTCTGGTGACAGATCAGACTAAAGACATACTTAGACCTCCTCAGAGTTTCCCTGAGACCAAGTCTCAGTGCAGCTTGAGTGGATTGTTACAGCGCCTGTGTCCTGCAGAGACAGTAATTGCTGGTTGGATTTGAAATGCTGGGGTTTGACCCCCGAGCCCCTGAATTAAGGTTGACATATGGGTGATTCCCACAGCCCTTCATCCAGAGGGGTGAGTTTGCCTTAGAGCTTCCCCCCAGGGTGCGGCCGGCCCTGCAGGGAGAGCCAGAAGGGAAACGAGCCCCAGGGGTCCCGCAGTGAGCTGACAAAGGTCAGGGCTCTGCTGGGGGATAAAAGCTGGGACCACTGGCAGGGAGTCAGGAGTGTCTGTCTGTGGAGTGCACTCCCCAGAGCTGCCTGGTTCAGGGCAGACCTCCTGACTCTCCTGGAGCTGGGCCCCAGGCTGTTCAGACCTTTGTGAACATGGGCTGATCAGGTGAGAGTCGCCATGTGGGCACCTTTCTCTGCTGTGTTCAGCTGCTGCTCTGGCTGTTTCCCATGCCAGCTGTGGGCAACCTTGGGTCTCTGTTTGTACCCCCTGTTGTGGGCTGAGTCATGTTGTTTGTGGGATCGTTGGGGGTGGCGTCGATCATGTCTGAGCTTGTTGACCCGTTTGTACCCCCGGCGGTCATTCATATCGTAACATTTCTGTCTACAATACAGTCTGTGTATTGGTTCATCTCCCTGCTGGTGTTATCATTCTTGTTGGGCCTGGTCATTGGCAAAACAAGATTACAGCAGCGAGTGGGGCTGGGGACTGTGTCCTGCAACTGAGTGTGAGAGGTGCCATGGTGGTACCTACTGGGTAAAGTGTTCACGTCTGTGGGGGAAGATAGAAAATCAGACCACCCTGTCTGAATCAGAGGATGGGACTGGCTCTTAAAAGGTTTTTCAGGGTGTTTGATTCTGCTACCTATGTGCACATCTTGTGATCTAGGGAAAAAAGGGAAAAGAAACTCATCAGTATTTGCAAATCAGTAGACCATGGTGAGATTAATCTCCTGGAGCTGCAGATATCACAGTCTTTGTGTCATTTTGCAAGGCCACAACACAAGTAATTTTAGTTGCCACTGTTGGCTGAATTGACCATATGCTCTGTGAAGTGGGTCCACTGATGGACTCCTCAGATGGCTGAGGAGGTCCTTGCTGAGGGACAGTCATCCTTCCCAGTGGCGAAAAAACACACGAAGGAAAAGAATACAGACGAGGTGTTTGTCAAAGACATGGCATGGGAGGGATGCACAAGGGACCCGAGCAAGGGCGACAGCTGCTGAGGTATGTCTCATCTTCAAACACCTGAATCTGTAAGCTGAGCAAGTTGTTCACACGTAGGCTGGGTCTGCATGTGTATAATATTTGCAGATGCTTGAAAACACATGTACACATCCTCCCACCCATGTATAAAACATAAAAATAGAAGTGCACAAAAAAATAGAAAAGATTATGTTTTTCCAATCTTTACAGTTTTCCTTTAACAGAGATAGGATTTAAGACAAGAGCTTCTTTCAAACATCTGTCTCAATTTCAGAACTTTCTTCATGATACCTATAATTTTTCTCATTGTTAAGATTTTCATTATATCATTATTTAGAAACATAGGTATCCCTTTTACTTATGAAATCCAGTTTGCCCTAGGACTGACAACCCCAGAGCAGCCAAGGGGACCAGGTGTATGTGTCCTCACCCACTTGGTGTCTGCAGACTGCTGGTGCAGGTGTGATTTCTGTGGCTGGGGTTTTCATGCACTGTGGAGCAGCAATTGATGGTGACCACAGTGTGGAGAGATTCTGCTGCTTAGTGGTTTAGTATTTTTAAAAAATGGAATCCATATGATTAGGAAAGCTTTAATATACTGATAAAGACCAACCTGAAATACATGAACAGAGTCAGTTTAACTGTGTGCTGTGAAACTAACATCAGCATTCTCTTTCTTTGGAATTTTACAAACTCCAGTGTCAGGGAAGCAGTGTAAAAGGTGCCAGCCTGGTTCTGTTTTCTGGCAGGCATAGAGTTAAACCAGTTTTGCAGGTGTTTGCAGGTTGCTGTGGAGGCTGGTTGTGGCTGGGCTCAGCTGTGGCCAGGGCCTTACCTACAGAGAAGGGGAGTATAAAAGGGGTGGGAAGGGAGTTTGTGCTCCTTTGGCACTGCAGGAGGGAGGAGGTGCTTGTTGAAGTCTGAGCTGTGTTCGGGAGAGGGATGCTGGTGTTGCTAGCAGAGAGCAGGCTGGAAGCTTTTAGGTTAGATTGTAGAGGAAAATGAAAAGCAGTCTTAGGGGCTAGGTGACCTCTACTATCTCTCTGTCTCAGCTTCTCTTTCTATGATCTATGCTTTCAGAGATTTATTACCACGGGTGTGTGAGCTGAAAAGTCACATATTCTGCTCATGGAAAGATCCCTGCAGCTAGAGGCAGCAGTGGATAGTTTGACTGCTGGTGTCTGCAGCTGCACCTCCTCTTAGCCTTAGTCCAGTTCTGGGCATCTCTGTGCTGTGCATCCACATCAGTGCTGTGGTGTCAGGTCTGTACGTGAGGAATGTGTGGACATGAGGTTATAACAATGGCAGTAACATCCTGTAATTGGCATCAATTCAATCAAGCTCACTAGCAAGTGATGATGGGGGAGGGCAGGAGGAGATGGAGGCTGCTGAGAAACTAGGCTGGGTGTTGCAGTAGTATGAGCAGCTTGAGTTATCTTTCAATACTCTCACGCCTGTGCCATAAAAACGAGGGGACTAAGGTAGCTAGGGATTTCCCTGCAGCCATGGCATTCCTTTCAGAGGCAGCAGAGCAGAAGGAAATTAGTCTGTGGGCTGTGGAAATCAGTATCCTGCAACTGCATAAAATCTCAGCGAGCCACATGTCCGAGCTGATGGCACAACACACCAGCAACAGCAAGATTTGCAGCAGCAGGTACTGTGTGGGGATCTTTCTGCTCTTCTCTCTCTTTCAACAGAAAAGTGTAGTTTCTTTTTCTTTCTGTGAAACGGATGCTGCTACTCCCACTGGCCTGCACAAGATATCAAAAACTGGCTTCCCATGACTGGAGGCAGTGCAAGGAAATGAGATTTTCTGCTTTGCGTTATATTCAGAGGTCACAGAGGGGGAGCATGGGGCTGTAGCATCATAAACTGTTTTATGAAATTGTGACTGGGGCGCAGTTCCCTCCAGTACCTCTAGACATCTCAGAGGAGAAAGGTGGTGAATGGACTTGCTTCAAGTGGTCTGTTCACTGTGCCAAAAATAACTTTTCTACCAAATGCAAAGAAAGTTTCATATACCTTCTTGATTCTTAGAGTTTGTTCTGCCTTTACCAGCTTGAAAATACTTTATCCCTAAGGGCTGAACTTCTCAAGAGTTGATTGCCATTGTAATAGGTCAGATTAGACTACACCATAAGGAATTTTCCACAGGAGTAGCTTGCCTGTTGTGCAGCGCTTGGAGCCCAGTGCCAGCACTATCAACCTATTAAAGATGCTTTTTAGGGAAAGGGAATATACTTTTTATGACTTGTAAATTTGAAGAGCTGGTGTGGGTGTTAGAGAAAACATTGAGTAGTGGTGAAGGCGAGGTGTGAAAATTGCTCTTGTAAAAACTCGTGATGGTTGGTGAGAGAGGCTGGTGCACAGATCACTCCTGGTCTGGTTCTCATCTTGGGCTGTTCTGTGGCAGTAGTTGCAGCTGTATAGAGATTGTCTTGAAGCAACACTGAAATAAACTCTCTTCTTTATTTTCCTTCTGTTTTAAAAAGCTTTGCAAAAAGGGATCTCTGGATAATGCAGCACCTGTTTAATCACCTGGCATGGCCTCGCTTTCTGGGCGTATCTGAGCAGTGTCCTGAATACTGAGACCACACGGGTGCTCCCCTGCCAGTGCTGCACCCATGCCCCAACGGTCCCTGTCCCCCACCCTACCGGGTGGCTTCTTGGGGCTGGCTTCAACCTGGCCCCATGGACACTGCTGCAGAGGCAGCAAGCTGGCTCACAGCACTGCTGGTAGCTTGTGAGGGCAGCAGCTTTGGTGCTGGGCACACTGGCATACGTGGGGCACAGCAGAAGCAGTGAGTGTGCACGGTGCTCAGACTGACCTCTGCTGCCTCTGGGTGCTGTGAACTGCAGGGACTCAAACACGCAGGGGGCTTGTGCTGTGGCACAAGAGAACAGTTGTGTAATAGCTGTCATTAGCGTGGAGACTCTTAGCAGTCTTTTTCTTTCTCTCTAATTACTGAGCTCTTCGAGGTGAGCTTGGAAAGAGAACCCCTCACTCAGATCAGATGCCAAAGCTCCATGGAACCGCCCTGTTCTGTGTGAGGTGTGGGAGCAGGGGGCTCCTCTGTGGTGCAGGGCTGGACAGTGGGGGTGGGTGGTAGGACCCTTCTCCCTCCTGCTCTCCCATGGTTTGGTGAAAGGTTCAGCTGCTGTGTGTGAGGAGAAGTGTCTAACTGTTGGGGTGAATGTGCCTGTGGATGCTGTGCTTAGCTGGACTCCTCAGAAGGGGCCTGAGGTACTACTGCTCTCTGTGCTACTTCATGCATCAAAGGGAGCAAGTTGTTCAGACTGGTTCACTAAGGCAGCAACAGCACAACATCGAGACAATAATTTAATTTCAGGTTTTTCAGACAGAGTAACCGTAAATCAGAGGGTAAAAATAATTCTCTTTAAGCAGAATTATTTTCCTAAACTTCATTGAGGAAGGGTGTGTAGAATATTTTCTAAAATATGTTGCAGAAGGCACTTTATTTTAAATATCAATTAGATTTCCTTTAACGACTTTCTCAATCACTGATGCATAGTGGAGATATACAATATGTGTAATCATATTTTCTGAGATATTAAAACCTGTAGGCATGTATTTCCAATCTGGAAAGGGCAATGAAATGTGACAAAATAGGATTTTAAACTGTGTTGCCTACACATTTTTTTTTTTCTTGCAATACCAAGCAGATACATATGAACATACATCATAACACATAAAAACCAATCCCATATTGACTGTTTCACTGGCGAAGCAATAAACTGCACTAAAAATTGATGAATGGCAAATATAGTTTTATTTAAACATTTATTTTTATGGCATTTAACAAATAGAAAAATATATGGAAGTATGCAGATAACTTCATAGAGACATTAAAATAAAATGAACGGTGGCAAGTTGCTCATCCTAACACAGAGACTTTGAGCTTTGGTATTGGGGACATTATTAAAGAACATATAACAGGGCTTGTGGAAACACTGGAAATGTTTTTAATTCTTCAAAAGCCTGAGATTTCACTATTTCTCAACCCTATTGAGAGCTAGAACTTCTAAAACATTGGAATCAATCTTTTATGTTGCTTTGATGATGTATCTTGATGCATGCTAATTTTATTACAAGATGTGTAATTGTTTCTTCTTTATATGGTTTCCTTTAAAGTTTTATTTTAAAAGTCTAAGAGATAGTGTAATATGTGATAAACAAAACCTCGTATTAAATAAACTTTACCAAAGGATGATTGTCTACAGCAGTATTTCAAACTGTTTATTACAGAGCACTTCTAGTTAAAAAATTAGGACCCTCATTCCATCACTTCTTGAATTTTGAGAAGCCCCCATGGCATGTGTGAGGCCATGGAACTGTCTTTGCTGTGGCAGCAGCACCCCTGGGCCGCTGCCAGGACCCTCTTGTGAGTGCTGGTGCAGCTGGGCACACGGCCGTGCCGTGGGGGGCACGGGGGGCACCCCAGGCCCAGCGATGGGCAGCAGTGAGGATGGGCAGTGGCTCCCCCGGGCAGCTCCCCTCGGGGCACCGGGTGGGCACCTGCTGCCGCCAGCTCCCCTGGCAGGGCTCGCTGCTGTGCCAGCTTTCAGTATATTCCAGCTGCAGGTAGTTCCAATGAGTTTGTTTGCATTTGTAGTTTACATTTTGACTCAGTGGCAAGAAAAAAAAAATCTTCCTCTCTTTTATGAAGGAGCCTATGTGGGAATAAGGCAGAGAGGAGAGGCCACTTTCTGCTTTCCTTCCATCCGCCAGCTCCCCTGGCAGGGCTCGCTGCTGTGCCAGCTTTCAGTATATTCCAGCTGCAGGTAGTTCCAATGAGTTTGTTTGCATTTGTAGTTTACATTTTGACTCAGTGGCAAGAAAAAAAAAATCTTCCTCTCTTTTATGAAGGAGCCTATGTGGGAATAAGGCAGAGAGGAGAGGCCACTTTCTGCTTTCCTTCCATTAGTTATCATCTAACATGTAAGGATAACTAGTTTGTCCTCTCACACTGCTGGTGGGGATTATTCCACAGCTCTCCGTGCTCCCAGTTGCAATAGAGGTATAAAATGCTGCCACTTCCTATCCTAATCAGTTAATTTGTGAAAAGAAACTTCACACCCAATTCTGTTTTGCCTTAGATGAATCTTGCCACTTTGTCTCTCTGTGAAATAATCTATTTGATTTAATATTACCCTTACACCACTGGATTGCACATAATTTCTTAATGTGCTGTGGTGCTCTGCAGAGCAAAGATCGCTCAGGTTGGGCTGTGGATTATGAGTATTTAAGTGGAGGGGGTCTGGGGGTGCCCGTGCTGTTGGGCTCTCACCAAGGACTGTGCAAAGCGGCTCTGGCCCAGCTGTCCTGCTGCCCAGCACGAGTCCTCTGAGCTGGCAAAGGGACCTCTTTCCTTCTTAGTAAGTTTACTGGCAATAATTCCTGGGCTTTACCTTCTGCTTGATGCTCCAGCTGTATTTCTCTCTACATCACCATAATGTCTGTATAAGCTCAGAAGTGACAGGTAATGTTTATTAAGGAGATGACTTCCTTGAACCACCTCCCTGAAATAACCTCCAAGGATCTGGAAAGAACCTCACATTTGGTACTTAATTATGCAAAACTACTTTTAACATTCCTTTAGGTAATCAGAACAAAAGAAGACAGTTGTCTTTGTTAATTATAATGAAAATTTACTTATAAATATTTTAATCATGCCCATTACTGTGTCTGCTGTCACTCATGGCTGGGGTACCTTTAGGCAGTATTATTTTTCTCCTCCTGTCATTGTAGCCAAGGGCTAATGAAAAAGGATGAAGTTAGAGGTGTTGTAGTTTAATTTCAGAAAACATTATTTGCTTGTTCAGATCAGAATTAGAAGCTCAACGCAGCAGCACCCGGGGAGGTGGGTGTACTGCCCCCCCCCTCCCGAAACAGCCCTTGGGGGCCATGCACAGGAGTACTAGCAGGCAAAACTCCTGATGGCCACCTGGGCCAAGCCTTGTTGGAGGAACCATCTGTGCTTTGTGGATTAGTCCCTGTCAGTGCAGCCACCCTGGCCATGGGGCCACTGATGCTGCTTTGACATTTACTGTCCCCTGGATGAAAGCACCACACCACTTTGGTGTGCAGGTAAAGCAAAACTTTTTTGTGACCACTTAAAATTGCATTTTAACTTTTTGAGAGCACTTCCATATATCTCTGAGATAAAGATGTATCTACCCGTATCACCTAAGAATTTGCCTTCCAAGTTTTACTAAAGTGTGTTCACAGGTCAAGTGTTCTTTAAGGTGATGAAGTCACAAATCTGAACGCCAGTTCTTGAGAGCTGGATGAGTGTGACTGCTAATTATGGACTCAAATTCAGCTTTCTGGCTGTGGTCAAGGGTCTTGCCCTTCTTCAAAAGCAGATGAGCCATCAGAATGGGCCAGCACAGCCTTGGGCCCTCATTTCTTCTCCAGCAGACAGCTGATAAAGGAAATTGCCATTAAATTAATTTAAGTTTAAAAGTTCACTTTATAGTCGCCCTTTATAGCACAGAGAATGTTTTTGAATTTCCATAGCTTGACACTCACTAGAGGTCAATAATGTATCATTAAATATCTTTGTATGTGCTGCTAGTAGACAATTTCTGCTATCCAGTACTGGAAATGTTAAATAGTTTTGATGCCTGATTATAGTCTTGTCTAAAGACCTAAGATCCACCTCTAGCCTGTGCTTCCAAGACCCAATTTTCAAAGACACTCTTGAGCTAGCTTGTTTGAACATGTCACTGAAATGATCTCAACACACTACTTCCCACCTGTTACTTCTTCCCAGTGTTATCTGTGTGCATAACTGGTGTAGCTGGCTTTGGAACTTCTGATGGAAGCCTGATTGAAGACGGTGATTTATTGTTTCTTTTATTGTTTGTATGAGTATTATGCCTTCCTCAAGCTGTGCTGATGGTCCCATCATGTTCAGGAGTGTGTAAACACAGGAGCAAAGTGATGCTCTGAAGAGTTTATCCAAATATGAAAAGCAGGGAAAAGGTGAGAAGAGAAAAAAAATATTTTTCTACCTCTTGTAGAGGCCTGGAGCTGAAAGATGCCAATCTCGTGCATTTTCTGAGGTCAGTTGTTGAACCCAGCACATCCAGGCTTTCAGTTTATCTCTTTTATGCCAAGGCCAGAAACCAGGATAAAAATATAGTTAAAATAGGACCTTACTTGGAGCATTTTACAAGAACTAGGTTCTCATGCTTTACAATAAAAACTCTGGCAGTGGTTTTGATTTCAGTGTGTTTGCAGTTTATGCTGCAAGATTAGGGATTAGGTCAGGACAGTATGTTTTTCCTTTTTTTGGGGGGGCTGAGAGGGGGGCTGAGGGGGGAGTGGAGGAGGGAAATCTGGAACTGATCAGTAATTATCATGACTGAATCTGAAATTTGAAACCTGCAGTATGGAGAAATTGCCTAAATCTCCATAAGATCGCTTTGAAGTCTTGTTTTTAAGTCTACCTCCATTCCCCAGAAATTTAGGACTGTAGAGACAGAGGCACATGGAGAGAGAGAAAACTGGTAGAAATGTAAGAGCTGATGCTGGTCATTGATTTCGGAATCTGACCTAAAGGACTTTGATCTCTACAGGTATGCCTGCTTCACAGATAGCTGCAACTACTGCTGCCATCCTAATCACATCACTTTACTGTCACAGGATTAGAAGCTACACCTATGATGCTGCTTCAGCTTTGTAGTTTGCCCTTTTAATTTTGTCTGTTGCTATGGTATCAACAAATGATTGCAATCACTGCTGTTTATATTGCAATTCAAGTCACATCAATAGAGATCTTGGAAACTAAACAATAAAAATCTGACTTAACTGTATCCTGCATTTGTTGTTGTGCATAATAGGTTGCTCACAATAACCAAGATTCATAGAAATATTTTGTTCCTGAAGCTGTTGGAAAATTCCTTTAGCTAAAAGGTTGTCAAATGATAATTTATTTTCAATACATACTTATGCAGTGCTCTTCACATAGCTGGACAATATTCATTTTGCACTGTTTCCTGATTATATCCTTGAAAACAATTATTTTAATGGCCCTTCTAGTTTTGAAGATAGGCTACACTTTTTTTTTCTTTTTTAACCTTGTGCTAATCTTAGCAGTATCTTAGGGCTAAAATAATAATCTTTAAAAAGATAATTCAGTACTTTCTCCCATATTTTGTCTTGTCTACAGATTGTACAGGCTTCTTGAGGAAGGATTGTCTTTATTTCATGCAAAGCCTTCTATAAAGGAACTTCTATGATCTGAAGTATGATATGCTCTAATACGAGTTTTGAATTTTGAACATCACCTATTGAGTTTTGAAGAAGCAGAAAACAAGAGAGGGGAGATAAATTTGCCCCTGAGTCTGTCCAGTGCCCCTGCGAGGACCAGTGATGGGCAGCCAGGGCGGGGATGCTGCTTGTGCTCGCCTGGAAGCGTCGCACCACGTCAGAGCTGCTTCTGGGGACTCAGCACGGCCGTTTGAAGGGAGTTAAGCTAATACTGTAGCAAAACAGTGTGAAGCCTCATGTTCCTGAGGTTTAGGGCCTTTTTGCCGGGGGGATTGTTCTTTCTGGCTTGGGCTGCAGAGGCCGGAGGCTCGTGGCCGCAGCGGTGCTGGGGTGGAGCGTCGCCTCCCGGCCCCGGCCCGGCGCTGGCCGGAGCA
>NW_008591307.1:0-6552 GCF_000691845.1 Merops nubicus
AGGAAGGCTGAGTGCCGGGCCTTGAGGCCGAGACCTGCTGCCACCGTGCACAGCTGGCGCTGGGAAGGGCAGGCCACGCTTGAGAGCCGGGAACAACTCCCATGCGAGGGAGAGGAGTCGGGCAGGGCGATAAACCAGGCGAAAGTCGTACACCGCTGAGGTCAGGGGTCTCGCTCTGGGGAGAAGCGGCCGTGTGTAACCGCAGGCACGCCGCCATGTTGTGACACCTTTCGCCCACTCTGCTGTCGGCTCCCAGGCAAGCAGGCGCCCAGGTGAGGGGCTCAGGCAGCTTACCTGACTTCTAGGGAGGGAGAGGAGGTGCTGGGTGGAAGGAGTCTCCTCAGGAGATACACATTCCCATAATTGCTCTCCGTCACTGTTAGCGGACAGATGAGCGTGGCCATGATCGAGGGGGGGGAGGGACATGAAGTAAAGTGCCTTAGAAAGTAATACTAACGTTTTCAGTTGGTGATCAAGCATGCAGATGTGGCTGCCTTGTAAAAATTCTGCGTAGTATTTTTTTCATGTGACTGCAAGCTTGCCTGGCCTTCCCCAAGAGCAAGCTGAAAGTCACACAGGGTTGAGGGTAACAACAGGACTAGGGGGAATGGGGCAAAGCTGGCAGTGGGTAGATTCAGACTCGCCGTGAGGAAGAAGCTCTTCCCCATGAGAGTGGTGAGACCTTGGGATGGGTTGCCCAGGGAGGTGGTTGAGGCTCCATCCCTGGATGAGGCTCTGGGCAGCCTGATCTAGTGTGAGGTGTTCCTGCTCATGGCAGAGGGGTTGGAACTGGGGGAGCCTTGTGGTCCCTTCCAGCCCTGACAGATTCTGATCTGTTTTAGCAGAGGAGTTTAGAGCCCTAATGGCTCAATGGTTGGACTTGATGATCTTAAAGGTCTTTTCCAACCTAAAGGATTCTATGATTCTAGGAGGCCAAGCTGGGCACCGCTGCTCTTTGGTAGAGTCTGTTGTCTCATGGGTTGGATGGCACTAGTCAAAATGGGTTTTACACATCTGCCTGCAGAGCAGATGGCAGTACGGCATCTCTCCTGACTCCTGTGGGGTCCAGAATATCTGAAAAACAACCCATCTAATTAGACTTAACCTGAAGAAATTGCATTGAATGGCTTTTTTCTCCATCAAACAATAGTTCATTTCTCCAAATTTAGGTGCAAAACTGATCTGCAAGGCAAAATGGGTGCAGGTAAGACAGTGAATTTGACTTCTTTGCGATATGGGTTACCCACAGCTGTGTATGTGTTAGCTCCTAGAAAATCAGGCAGGTGCCTTTCACCCCTCTCAGCCTATGGTCTGTGATTGTTGAGTGTCTTCCTACAATGTCAAACAGTTAAATTAGCTCAGGTTGAATATGGTTTCAAATCCTGGTCTGTCATTTCTTTGGGTGTTGTTTTGACTGTTAGGCTGTTATATAAAACAAATATCCCTGCTGCTATTCCTGAATGAGGGTTGTTATAGGTGCTGTATTTATTGCTAAGCACACCAGTGCTGTGTGTAGATAACACTGGGAGCAAGAAGTATTTAGCACAGTAGTATCTCATACCATTTTAGCTATGCTCTCAGCAAAATGCTCACGAAGAACTTGGCACAAAGCTCACTTTTCAGCCATTTCCAGATCCCTTGAGCTCAGAGCGCTTTTTGCAATTCTTTCAAGCTCCTCCTGTGTGAGACTTGGCCTTTTGTGTAACAGAAGTGGAAATACTTTCTTATTTCAGAATTCACTTAGTTACCTTTGAGGAATGTGAATTGTTAGGAGAACTTTTATGTAGTTGTTAGAAGTTCACTATCCACCTTTGGTTTCATCAGCCTGGTTGTTAGGGATTGAAGATTTTCTCGTGTTCAGCAGAAGTTTTGTGTGCTTAACTTTAAACACAAAAGAAATTCCCAGCATGCCTAGCAAAGCAGTTAAGCACACTGAAGCACATGCTTGAAAAAACAACCCACTGCTTTATTATGAAAAGCTAAGGCAAACACTTCCTTCTTCTGAAGGCCATGAGGAAATTCCCATGGACTTCTATGGAAGTAGGATGTACCCTCTTATCGCTGCCAGCTCTGCCTGGCTGAGGTTTTCCCAGGAAGAGCCATCTGCTGCATGTAATGAAATAGTGTCTCCTAAAAGTCAAACTGCTCTGTGATCAGTCTCACTATACTAAGGTCACACTAGCAAAACAACTCTGAAGCTTTCAGCCAGCTTCTGGGCTCTGAAGCAGCATGCGTAAATTAAAAGGCTTTTGTCTCCTAACACAGAGTCAAACCACAGGCCTGGCCCACTTCTAGAAGGCAGAGAAAGAGCACTCGAGGGTAAGTGTGCTTTTATGGTTTGAGAAGTCAAATTGTTTATACTTTTAAAATTACCTACTTTTTTCTCCTGTGTGCAAATACAGTGTGCATCATAAAAGATAAATCAATGAAGAGGAGCAAGTTATTTGTAATGCACTGCATGAATAGAGTGATTTATACTGTTATCAAACAGGAAATATGATCTGTTATTTGCTTCTGCTACAGTCATTTTTGCTCATCTTGATAGAGTGTTTAAAGATGTTGCATTTAGAATTCTACTAAGTATTTCTGGAATGACCCTCCTCTACAATTGCCACTGAATTCCAGCAAGACAAACAAAACAGCAAAAATCTTAATGAAAGCAAACGTCCTTCTCTGAAGAATGTGTGAGTGAAACTAGCTATCCTGAGAGAGGCATTTTATTCCTTCTGAAGGTATATACTGCATGGCCTAGTGCTTCATAGATAAACATTTCCTCCATTCCTCAGGAAAAAATCTGGTCACTTGGTAGCATGTAGATGATTATCAGGCTGCATGAATTGCTCATGGTGACAGTGTCAGATGCTTGACAAATGTTAAAAATAGATTAAGACAGGTCAGTCTTAAGAGCTGTGCTTTGATTGCTTATTTTAATTACTCTGTATTAAGAGTAATATCTCCTTGTTAGAGATATGCAGAGCAGGTCATTTATTCTTCCTACATTTAGCCAATGAATTACAGCCGTGGAGTAAACCTTTTTGTGGCTGTCTGGCACAATCACTTTGGGTAGACTAGGAGTGAAGGAAAGCAGATCAGAAAGTTCATGTGGAATTTGATTCCATCAGGACTTACGGATGCATGGAAGAAAAAAGATTCACGGAAACATGCCAATGCTGACGAAACTTATAAAGGAAAACTTTTAATAAAGGCTCTGACTTCCATTAAAGGAAAAGTTTAAAAAGTGAACATAAAAATAAGCCTTTAAATATGGCAAAACGTGCATGGCAATCTTTTTGGAAAAAGAAAGTATGTTTCTGATTGTCCATATAAATATATTGTATGTGTTTCCATGCAGGGAATGTAGTACCTCATACAAGAAATCTAAATTGGTGTGTAATGGCTGTGTTTATTGCAGAACAGGGAGAGTCTGTGTTGTATTCTGTTCTGTTTCGGAAGAATAAAAATGCTAAACTTGGGGAATTTGCTACAAAATATAAAAATCTCTGTTGGGAGATGCCCTGGATGAGGAAGTGAAAAAAATGCATATTCCCAAACGCAGAAGAGCGGGCAGGCTGGGAGGAGGGAGTGGATGGAGTACGGCTGCTGGTTTCTTAGGGAAACACTGCAGCCATACAAACCATGTGCACACTCTGCCGGGAGGTTCAGACCTATTTCAGGGGGGACAGAAGGGGAATGGGATTCAAGCAGGGCACGGAGCGCTCGCGGGCGGCTGCGTGTCGGGTGCTGCGGTTGGCCGCTCGGGAAGGGCTCTGTGTGGTGACTGGAGTGATTTGGCCTCTGACATCTCTGTGCCCCTGCAACCCAAGAGCTCGGATGATAAAAACAAGCTTTGTTAGCAGTAGTATTTAATTTTAAGCTACTTGGTGCTGCGGGTTGTTTGCTATGCAGTCCGTTGCTGTAAGGTTGTTCTTTCAGCGCCCCTGCCGACGTGCTGGGAGTCGCTGTGACTTTCTGTCCCTGCACGTGGCTCCTCTTGAACCACAGAGCTGGGTTTATTGACAGAAGTGCATATGAAGCCCTGTTTCCCTGAGCACTGTAGGAATCAACAGTTACGTATACAAGCTTTCCTATGGCCAGCACTTCACCCCAAACTTCCCTGTGTATGTCTGCATGGAATTGCTTTGCATTCCTCAGTTCTGCCTCAGCACATGGTCCTGCAGAGCGAGGACTCTGCTCTCCCACGTGCCAGTGTTTTCTGTCCCTGCCAACACGGGGCAAGGGAGGAGCAGAGCACGTGCCACGCTCGTTCCGGCGTGGGGCAGGGGCGTGGATACCAGCCTGGGCCAGGGGAGGTTCTGCCTCCTTCCTCCTTTCAGACTTTTTCTTTGGATCATGTGATTAGTGGAGATTCCTTTCTCCTTTTTTTGTTGTTTCTGTTATGCATTTGCTGCTTCTGCTCCCTTTAATCAATATAATGTTTATAAAATCCTGCTGTCCATGGCAGCTGGCTTTGTGGTTGGATGTGCATAGTATATGACCATTTTTGTTCGTCACAGAGGACGTTTGTGATTGTTAGTGTTTCACTTTGGAGTTTTTTCATGCTTATCTTAAACAAGGTCTAATTATATCCACCAGCTTTCTTTGTAGTTAAGCTACGTGCCAATATAATCTCTATAAAGGGATGTATGAAAATGTATTATAGTACACCCAGGCAAGTGGACAAGGAGCTGTCAATAAATCTAAAGTTTATTTGAGTAGTATAGGGGATAGTAATTTTTTCACAGAAGGGCAAAACCAAATCACAAATGGAGTGGAGGTGACAGTAGAAAACCCTGCTGGCATTTGAGGAGTTTGTTGACTCAGAGCAAGTATCTCAGACTGAATGACAAAGCATATCAGCAGATACCCCAGTGACTCTCTGAACAAGACCAGTCTGGTGGAGAAGTGTTAGAAGACTAGGTGAGCAGGGTATAGTGAGCCTGCATCCACATCCTCCTCATTTACACCTAGGTACAAAGGAGAAGGTTTGTGCTTTTTGTACATGGGCTTGTGTGTAGAAGTTCGGTGAAAGTTAATCCTCAGCCAGCTGAGCAAAGGGGATATGCCAGATTTTCTGTGGCCCCACAAGCATGGACAGTGGCAGATAAGTCACTGAAGACATGGTCTGTGTGATCCAACACTACTACAAACACACATTATTTATGTAGCTGTCCATTTTTCTGGTGTTTTCAGGTATCCCAGATCCAGTGTCAGCTTGGTTTAAAGAGAGCGAAGCATTAGCTGACGGCAGGATATTCCTTCATGTGGATATTCCACAAGGGGGGGAGTTATCAGAGTTGTTCCTCCCGTGTGTTCAGCCCAGATAACCCTTTGTGGGGGCTAGCACGGGTCCCTCTTTCCCACCCCTTTGTGCCGGCGTGGGCGTCTCACAGCAGCCCTGTGCTGACGGGGAGCGTCTGGCCTTCCGAGACAAGGCCTCAGTCGCCAGAGCCCCTCTGCACCTGGTCACTGCCTGCAGCTGCCAGCCCTGGGCCTGCGTCAGGTGCCCCTTGTGCCAGGGGGCACGTGGATACACAGAACGTCCCTGACCCGAACGCCTTGTGGAGCGATGATAACAGAGAGACAATCCGTGGGCAGAGACTGACAGGCCCTGTGGAAGGGAGGAGGAGTGAGTGCCTCTGAAAGATAGGAGTAAATCCCATTGAGTAAGGGCGTGGGCTGAGTAGGACTGTACGGAGAACAGAGATTACATGATAAATAGGTAGTAAATAACAGAAAAAATCTTCAGAAAAGTAGTAAAGGACGTTTTTTTCCACTGACTCTAGAGGTCATGAACACCACAGAAAGACACAGATTCCATTCTGGACTTGTGAAACGTGTAAGCTTTCAGTAGAAGCAACTTCTCTGAATGTAAAATAGCTTAGAAAGGAAGATTTCTGTTTTGGTTATAATGAAGAAAGCAGGGGAAAAAAAATGTGATGCAAGAGAGGAAAATGTGTGGCCACTTTTGAAGTTCAAGCAAATATGTATATATTTGTCAGCTAAAAACTTTTTTTTCACTGATAGGATTAAGCCCACAGTTCCTTCTGAAATCATTGGAAGTGGCTTTGGGTCCAAAACCACCCACAAAATGGCTGTTAGTAAAAATTAAACTGATATGAACACTGTTCCTTCCATGTGAAAGTAATTTTGTCCAAAATATTTTGATCTCAGTTGGGCTAAATGATCAAACATTGAACAGATTTTCTATTAAAAATAAGTTTGGAATTAGGTAAAATATTGACATTTTAATGACAATAAGTTTGAACAATCAAGATTTTTATTTATAATTGGAATTTCAGACAATTTTTTCTCTGTAGGTTTTTCAAACCAACAGAATTATGACAAAGTATGGATTTAAAATTAAAACCACCCTTTTTTCTGATAATTTACTTAAATTTGTTTTACTATATATTTTCCTTAGAGAAATGTTGGGTGGTTGCTTTAGCCATTTTGATGCTTTTTCCAGCCATTCTTTTGCAGACTGTCATTTGAGGCGGGTTGTTTTTCACGAGCACTCCAGCTACGTCCTGCCGTAACAGGGCTTTGGGGAAG
>NW_008591308.1:0-10282 GCF_000691845.1 Merops nubicus
TCCCCCGACATCGGATCGGGACAACATGTCAGAAACAAAGCCAAGAAAAGCAAAACCTCTCTACCTAACACAGCGTTCTCTGCGAACAAGGTCCTGTCACACCTGCCTTTGTCATATCAGATCAATAAATACTATGGGACACACTACAGTGTGATATGAAAATATCTGAGCAGTTACCTGAAGTCGTAGGGGACTTTCTAGCTCTGTCTTCATGCTTTTCCTTCCATATTTAAGCAGCTGTCCAGAAGCTGACCCATTTCTACATCTCAACTCCCAGTACTCCCCATTCTGGAAGAGCTTGTGTCAAGCATAGTGATGGACTCTGAGCTCCTGGACATTTATGCAGCACTGCAACTGACTGTTATGCCCTTCCAAGCAGAGGAACTCTGCAGTGTGGAGGGTATAGCCATTCATGCAAATTCTATACTGGGAAATAAAATATCAACTCCCAATGCTCCCCGTTCTGGGAGAGCTTGTGTCAAGCACAGTGATGAGCTCCTGGACATTTATGCAGCACTGCAACTGACTGTTATGCCCTTCCAAGCAGAGGAACTCTGCAGTGTGGAGGGTATAGCCATTCATGCAAATTCTATACTGGGAAATGAAATATCCAGGGATTTTTCTTGGAAATGGAGGCCAAATGACACAATAATGCTGGCCTCCGTAGAGCATGCCTCAGCCCAAACACAGGGTGATCAACTCCAAAATGTCTGTTAGAACTGTTTACTCATCCATAATAACCTCTACATTGTTATAAGCATTATGTGGGAAAATCATAATTGGCCTGGATGCTTCAAGAAGCATGCCAATGGTCATACAGCAGAAGTGATCACGCGACTATAAATATGCATGTGACCTTTCTCATTTAGCTTACTAGCATAGATGAAGCCTTAGTTGAGTTCGTGTGATGTCAAGCCAAAGTAAAAGATCAACTGGTATTAATAAATACAGCCAGTATCAACTGGCTCTACAAAGGACCAGCTTGAGTCCAGCAGGGGAGCCCGCACAAACTGATGCAAAGAAAGGGCATTTGGACATTAGCTGACCCCAGAATAATACAGCTTTATTCCTGTAGTGCTTTGCCTGAGCATGAAGCTTACTCATGTTGAGCTGGCTTTGCATATAGCCATCACAGACACATTTCTATCTGTGGTATAATTAATTTACAAACTAAGAGGAGATCAGAGGAAAGTTACCCAGACCCTGTTGCCAGTGGCTATAAACATTTCTACTTGAGCTCAAGCAGTGTCAGTCAGTGCTCTGTCAGGAGAAGGACAGTCCAAGTCTTGCCTTTGCCTTTGTAATTAACTCTTGGAGGCTGTTGTGCAGCTTCTTGCAACCATAACACTTGAAGAGTTTACTTTCCTCAGAACACATAACTTCTGCAAAACCGTTATTTAATTGCAGACATCAGTTTCAAAATTACATTTATAAATCCTTACCTGAGTTAACACCCTTGATCATTAAACCTGAAACAGGATTTTAGAAGTCTAATTTATTTTTTTGCCATTTCTTCATCATCTCTTTTTCTCCATGTCTTTTCTGAAGCAATGAAAAGAGGCCAAGAGGATTGATTGTCTGCTTTTCCTACTTCAGCATGATTTTGCCTTATTAGGATTGTGACATCTAAATCTTAGCAAGCCATCTTCAAAACAAAGCATGGAAACCTTTGTAGTTAACATTGGCAAAACACTGCTTGGGCTGCAAGCACTTTGGGTACAGACTAGCCTGTTGTTTCCTTGTTTTTTAGATGATACTATAATAAAAACAATATTTTAATAGCCAAATTTGAAGATTTTTTTGAAAACTTGTTGACTTCTCTCCATCTTTAACAGAGATGATTGAGGAGGTCTGCAAAAATTGGCATTTTTTCCTATGTTTGTTATTTCAGGATACTTTCCAGTATAAGGCTGAATTGTTGCTTTTTTTGAGGATGGTGTGCATTATTTAGGTGTCTAGCTTTGGTTTTCTTCACTGTGCCAGTTTTCTGTGAAGGCGTACGGATTATTTCATTTTTTCACAGTAGTGGGAAAACTGACTTTTGTCAATAACAGTGCAGATTTAAAACATTTAATATATTTAAATGAGCAACTGACAAAAATCTATATATTTAAGTCCTTGAAGTGATCTTGTTTAGCTCATCACTTGTGGTGTCATTAGTAGAACTGCTCCTGAGCATTAAGCACATGGCAGTCCTACTTACATATAGTCCTTTTCATTACTAGTGTTTCAGTAATGATATCCCTATTTTACAACTGGGAAATCTTGCATCCAACAGGAAGCTGGCAACAGAGCTACAAAAAAAACCAGCAGGACACCTGGATTGCACTCTCAGAGACACTGTCCAATTACATGCAATTTTTTTGTTCCATCTCATTCTATTTCCTATTAGCTCTTCTAGTGTATTGAGGAGCATTTTTTGGGGAAACAAGTGCTGGCATGCTGATAATAAGCCTCCTTTTACATTAAATTTTTAATTTGACAAAAGTGTTATTAAATGACTTCAACACTGAAAAATGAGTAATTATTAGGACAAGACTCTGATTTGAAGTACTGCAAACTATAAACAGATATAAATGCTTATACTATTAGGGACCTTAATTTATACCTACTGAAATAATTAGTTGCCCAGCCAGTTAATCATAGAAATATGTGTAGTGTATCCACTATTGTAATTCTTTGTTTCTATTAAAGTTTGGTGTTTTGTTTTGGTTTTTTTTTTTAATTTATTAAGAGCTAGGTCTCCATTCTCTTATCTACAAGCTTGCAGCATTGGACTGCACGACTGCTAGGTTGCTTTTCCTATTTCTTTCATGCTCTAAATAATTTCCTAGCATATTACATTCATATAAACGAGGAATGTAATGAAACAATGATACTTCCATTTGATACTTTTAATTACCTGTCTTGAAAGTGAAGAGAGAAAGGGGACATGGAAATCTTCCTGTGACATAGCAGACTTGATAGAATAGTTTCTGTGCTGCTTGGTGGAGTAAACTGTCTTCATATTGAATTATTATCAATGAGCCCTGAATGCAATGACCAGAGATGCAAAGCCATCCTTTGCAGCCAATGAAATCTCAGATAGAGAGGCAGATCTCCACTGGCAATGAACAAATGTGACTCCATGTGAGCATGACACATTGCTGTTCCCTCATTAGTAACTACAACACTGCACGCCAGGCAAGCTGCAAAGCCAAAGCTCACCAAAGTCATGGGGAATTGGGTCCATTTTGCAAAGCAAAGGTCCCCAGTAGACAGTGTTCAGGCTGCTGGCCCAGGCCACTGAACCAAGGTGTCACCCTTTCCCTGTGAGTCAGGTGGCTGAAGGGTGCCAGTGGATCTGTCTTCTCACCAGAGGGAGAGTTGTGCTCAGTTTGCAGCCAAGTGCAACTTGCAGCAGCCTCCTTTGAGTATCCAGGGCCCCACAAAGAAACATACTCCATGGTGCTGAGCTGCCTGAGGCTTTGCCCTTGATCTGGGACTTGTCAGGAGTAAGAGGACTACAAGATAGAAGTAGCAGAAGGGGATTTGACAGGACTAATGGAAACATGTAGCACTGGCCATCATAGGGCAGAGTATTAAGTGCTGGCACCCTCCTCACCGTGCATGGGAGTGCCAGTTTTCCTCTGTGACTGACGGGAAGAAAATGAGATCAGAAAATGATGGAAAGGAAACACTCACCTTACTCCTTTTCCATATATTGGATGCTGGAAAAAAAAAAAAACCAAAACAACTAGTTTACTCTTCAGAGCTAGAACTCTTATTTATTATTTAAACTCTAGTGACACAGGGCCAAACTCCATCAGCATTTACTCACTGAGTTAGAAGAGCAAGAATCCAAAAGCATTCCTTCATGTGGGGAATGTCCCTCCTGCCTTTCACTCCTGTTTTGTTGGTAAATTCATCTCCCATTATACTGCAAGCCACTCAGTCTTGCTGAGCAACCTTACGAGGGTGAATGACTGAGCAACAAAATGGTAGGTGAAATTTAGTGTGGACAAATATTGTGCACATCTAGGGAACAATACTCTGAACTTCATATGTAAAACAATGGGCATTATGCTGATAGATGTATCTCAGGACTTGAGGGTTACAAGAGTTACTTCTGTGACAACCCCAGCTCAGGGTATTGCGACAGACAAAAAGCACACAAAGCACTAGGAAAACATTAGGGGGCAAAACAGAGAAACTTTTTTTTTGCCACAATAAGAATTCAGGGTTTAGCCACACGTTGAGCACTGTTTGCAATTCGAATTCTTTTGTCTCATAGTAGTGGAGTAGCATCATCAAATGCACTGGACAGCTTCTTTGTGAGGAATATCTGACTATACTGGGACTTTTTACTCTGGAAAAAAGACATTGAAAATACCGAACAATATATTAGGAATGGCATAGAGAATCAAAAAAGGGAAGACCTTTTGCTGTCTTCCTCAAAGCAAAAGCTAGAGACATCCAATGGTGCTGGCGGTAGTCAGATTCAAAATTAGCAAAAGGTTTCATGTGATACAGAGTGGAGTTATGCCACTCCTTGCCAAAGGATAGCCATGTGGCCTCTAGGGGAAACTGGAAAGTCGTTGGAAAAGAAACCTACTGAGGCCTAATAAATATACAGAAATAACATATCTTAGGTGAGGAAGTCCCTGACCTAAAAAGCTTGAGTAAGAGAGTAGAGGCAGGGGGAGTTCTGTATACTTTTCTATTCCCATTCTTAATCTTCCACAGGCTTCTAATTTTGGTCCACATTGGAACATGGATACTCTGCTAGGTTGAGTTTTGCCTTGACCCAGTTATGTCTGCTCTTATATTCTTAACCTTTCTTACAGATGTCAAATTATTAAAATCCCCATATTGCTTCCAGCAGCACATTCTGCAATTGTAATTGAAGAGCTGCTGACTCTCTGGCTTTGGGACTCCACACAACAAGCATAGCTGCTCCTGATGCACTGGAAGCAAGGCGAAGGCAAAGGCCAGGATATGAGATGCCAGAAGACTGGGTTATGTGACTGGGATGTCTATCTGACCTTTAAACATGGATATAGACTGTCTTTAAAGGCTCTTAATGGAGAAGAAAGCACTTAATTCAAGGAGATGAGCTACCCAGAGTGTTTCCTGCAACCAGTCCAGTTCCACACCAAACAAAGGGCAAGTTTTGAGTACTGACTCAGTCTAAGCAGAGTTGGATCTTAAATAGTCAGGTAAACTATGAAACAAATTTCTGTGCATGGAGAGCTCTGAATAGAATCTGTATCCACCCGCAGGAGTAAAAGGTGAGAAGCTGCCACAACCAAGGAGCCTCTCATGTCATGTCTACATATGACTGTGGCCTCTCTCAGGGTTATTTCCACCTGGTCCTCAGCAGCTCTCATAGATATATATGAACGTAAGCACTAAGTCAATTGCCTGTCCTGCTGCTTCTGTTTAGATGAAAGGAAGGAGGGATGAATCCACCTTTCTCAAAATGGCTTGGTCCATTCTCTGGAGCTTTTGGCATTCATCACAGTTGGCTAAAATGGGCTCTGGAAAAGGGCTATGCTGATGGGACTTTTTATAGTCTTAAATGACAAAGAGATTCATCATTAGGCATGTCATGTCATTTTCACATTGTGAATTTTGAGATAAAGTATTGGTATGCATGCTTGAGGACTCTCAGACTTCATCTTCCCCTTGGCATTAATTCTCCACACACTTTCTAAAGCCTCTTCCATCAGGCAATGGGATCTGACCTGGGTCATGACTAAATGCCTTCTCATGATGAAAAGAGATAAAAGTGAAGAAGAAAGAACTTTTTCCACAGGTTCTTCTGCATCCAATTCCCAGTCCACTGCCATTATTATTTCTAAGTGGCCCATTTTTTTTTTTTCCTCTTGCTTTCTACAGCTCTCAACTGTGAATAGATCTGAAAACTCCATTATGGTTACCTTAAATCAGCCCTGCAATTTGACTTCTGGTATTTCATACTGCTCTTCGAATGACACTTTGAACTAATCTCTGTTTATTTCTGTAGCTCTCCATGGTAGTGCTTCCTACAGGATTATTTACATTTATTTATTCATTTATTTAGGACATAACCAGGAAGATTTTTTACCTATGGTTAAATGTAGCGGTCTTCTTGTAGTTCCTTCACACCTCAGCCTGTTATTTTTTTTTGTCAGTACTCTTAAATTGAAGTGGACAGATGCTCACTTGAGAGAAATCTGAAAACTCTGGGGACTCAGTGAATGGCAATCCTCCCTTTGAATTAGTACCAAACCACCATTTCAAGGCAATGTTGTAAGCACCATTCTGCTAAAGGTGCTGTCTTTTGGGAAAAAAATAAAAAAGGATGAGGTTGTAACTCCTTGAGAGGTCGTGTAAGGCAAAGCTCTTTGCTAGACTGTGAACAAAAGTCTGGCTTTAATGTTGAGAAGTCCCCATATTAAAATAGTCATCTTCTTTTTTGATTATCTTTTTGGAGTGGACCTTGTTTATTTGCACGATGTAGACTAGTAAAAGACATGCTCACCAGCAGCAAGCAAAAAGATTTTTTTGGGATGCTGTCTGTTAGTGCTAACACAGTAACAGTCATAAAATGCTTATAGAAATTGATTGCATTCTTGAGCAATATTAAGACAGCATAATGAATCACTTCAAAATCATGAAAGGTCAGATTTAATCTTGTACCCTTTGTCTTTGCTCAGTTTATATGTGAGCTGAATACATCCTTCCCCACCTTTGGCTGAAATTGCCACAGGAAGCTTTAACCAGGCAGCCTGGGAAGAGTTCAGGAATGATTCAGCTATATACCTGGCAAACTCATAGGAAAAGAAATTATGGACGCCAAGTCCTTTCCTACCCTCATTATTGTTAGTGTGGTGAAGTGTGTCCACCAACACCACACGGTCTCTCAGCGGCCCAGAACTCAGGAGTACTCCCTGATCCTGATAAGTTTGCCATTTTGGGGGCCAAAGCAAACCACATCAGCTAGGAGTCAGCTAGGGCTGCAGCCAGGACCGCAGCATCTTCTGCTGGGTTCAGAGGTGGCCTTCAGCTGGGGGAGACGGACGCCAGTTCTCTGGCCTTGTGCTCTGATTGATTTGCCCCTCAGTGTGACAAATACCCAACATGTGAGCAGCCAGCACTTGTCAGGAGTGACAAAGAGAAACCCACTTGGCTGGCAGAGAGTAAACAGACCGCTGGTGCCTGATTTCATCTCTGTGCCCAAGCTGAGCTGATTTAGGCCTCTCAGCGGTACGGATGAGTGACCGCTGTGATTAGCTGGCAGTCCCTGTTTCGCTGCTTCTCTGTGCTTGCTCTTAATGAGTTCACCTAAGGAGCTGCTTCTTCTGCACAATAGTTAGCCCTGCTGCTCGGAGATGAAAAAGTCCCCGGGTCAATTCCTTGCTGGACTTGCAAGCCTCATTTAATGCTTTCCCACTTGGTTGGTTTCATGTATTCTTTACCGCTTGTATTTACCTTGTCGTCTTGATATACCCTTACCAGACAGCACACTGCTTTGGGGAAACTGTCCAGTTTTGTGGTGAGAATAGGAACTGGGAATAAAAACATACAGGCACTTCTCTAGCTCTGACAAGTTCTTGTTCTATGACCTCAGGTGACTCATTAAATGCCCTTGTGCCATTGTTTTCTTTCCTAATAATAAGAGAGAGCAACAAATTCCTAACATACCTATTAGAGGTATTGTAAGGCTTATTACTCCAAATATTTTTAAAGTGCTCAGAGACTGGGAAGTGGGGAAAACATAATTAGAAGCTAATTAGTGGCACCAATTTTGCTGTTTATTTGTTTTAGTTAATTATTAGCGCTTGCATAAATTCATTGAGATATGCCAAATTCATTTAATAGCATTAAAGAATCTAAGACATGTAAGGCAGGAAGGTGTCTCCCACAACAAAAAAATCTCTTCCCACCTAAACAGTATATTATTCATGAAGGCAAACTACTATCCACCCCAAAAAGAGCTGAGGTGTTACTCTGTCTCTAAGAGCCTCACAGGGAATTACCAGTTCTTTGTAAAAGTTAATATTAGGTTGGACTAACAACCCTTCATTTAAGGGAATTACATTATTCACATAGTTTTATAATCAATAAAGCACATAACATTATTTGTGTGAATCACTATTAACTACCATCAGCCTGCATCTGTTTGGTTAGGGTTTTTTTTTATAAAATTTATATGACAGAAAAACTAGCCAAACTTCATCAATTGAAAAGCTTTTGGGGAAATATTTAGGATATTGATACTAACCTTTGAGACAATGTATTATTACCAAATTATTTATTTATGGGATAGGTAGAGGAAGAAAATCATGCAGAAGGAAAAATATTATAAATCCAACATTTCCTGAAGAATTTAAATTTAGGTTTCCTCATTAAAAACAACTGTCTAGTTTATTTTCTTATTATTTTTTATTTAAATTTGTTTATAAATGCTAGAGATTTGAACAGATGTTTCCTTTGTTGCCAAATATACACTTTTAAATTCTCTTCTTGAACTGACAATAAACCAGGTTGAGCAGCTTTACTACAAAAAGGACTATAGCTGAGATTACAAAGCCCTTCCTATTATAACTGTAGAATGGTACATTTGTAACTTTCTCAAGAATCATACTGATGTATTTCCAACAAGATCCATCCTGCCATTTTGTAGAATCTTAGAATAATCTTCCCTGGGCAGCCTGGGCCAGCACCTCACAACACTATCAGTAAAGAAATTCCTCCTAACATCCAATTTATACCCCTCCTAGCACAACTCAAGTCCATTTCCTCTTGTCCTATCGCTTGTTCCTGGGAGAAGAGACTGACACCCACATCACTACAACCTCCTTTCAAGTAGGTGTAGAGAGCAAAAAGATCTCTCCTGATCCTCCTTTTCTCCAGGCCTTCCAGACTGCTCCTCACAAGACTTGTGCCCTAGACCCTTCACCAGCCTTGCTGCCCTTCTTTGGACGTGCTCCAGAACGTTAACGTCTTTCTTGTATCGAGGTGCCCAAAGCTGAACACAATATTTGAGGTGCAGCCTCACCACTGCCAAGTACAGGGGGATGATCACTTCCCTAGCCCTCCTACTAACACTGTTTTTGACACAAGCCAGGATGCTGGTAGTCTCCTTGGCCACCTAGGCACCCTGCTGGCTTATATTCAACCAGCTATCACGTCTTTTTCCCTTGGGTAGCTTTCCAGAAACTCTTCTCCAAGCCTGTAGCATTGAATGGGGTTGTTTGGATCCAGGTGCAAGACCCAGCACTCGGCCTTGTTGAATCTCATACAATTGACCTCAAAAGTATCCATGGGAGTCTCTGAAAAGCAGGGGAAAGACAATTTAAAACTGTAGTCTACCCATATTTTTTCCAGTTTACATATCAGATGTTTGAAAAAATATGCTAATGAACAGCATAGTGAGGAGTAGTACCTTCCCACTTTTTCAGGAAGAGAGATGACAGAGAGATGACAAGACAGTCTTCTACTACAGAGAGTGATGAAACTGAACATCCATAGATAGGCAAACTAGTCCTTGAAAGGTAATTCACTGATCCGGACAACACAAGCCTAAGATTTACAAATCATTCAAATACTCAGCTAAGCCTTATCTCTGATACTATAAATAATCCAAAGACTTTGAGCTGATAATCTAAAGAGGGGTGAATTTCACCCAAAGTGAATTAAGAGATCAGGATCAGCAGATATCATATATATCTGACTAGCAATACCAAATTGAGTTTACCCTTTCCTAATGCATTCCTAAGTCCACCTATCCATTATCTTAATTCCATTTTTACATGGTATTGGCTCTTTCAAAATAAGGAGACAGAGCAAGCAATTGGTTTATCTTATAGTTTAGGTAAGTGCCCTCAGGGTTTTGGATCAGCATCATAAATATATTGATAATCATTTTTAATCTGACATGATTATGAATTACAAATCATTTTGGTTCCCTTACTTGCAAGATAAGACAGACACATGCATCCTCTTGAAGCAGGATTTCCTTGAATTTATTTCTACATTAAGCATTGGATAGTCTGGGCAATTTCCCCACTAAAATAAAAAGGATGTCTCCCTTAATCTGTGGAACGACATGCAGTGAGAATCTTCTTCCCAAGCCTGCACAACAGAGGCAGGTTGATTTTCTTAACCTTAGCTTGTCACAGTCACATCCACTTGCCACGTAAGCTCTGTGTGTGATCAGGAACCCTTTGCACCAGAGATGGGTCTGGCCTGTCCTTGGACAGCTCCAGGCTTTGAACACTAATGCCTGCTAAAGAAGGATGGACTTCCCACACAG